>NC_083707.1:9665833-9968863 GCF_033118175.1 Dama dama
AGTGTCACTTGAGTCATCTGGTGTACCTGTTCTGAAATCCCGAGCTTATATCTCGATCTGCAAACTAGGGTGTGTTGTCACTACTCCTACTGCCAGTAATCTTAAGCCAAAGTAGTGCTTCATTTGAGGAAATGGTATCGCTGGGTTTTAAAGCTGAAAAATCAAAATGATGGGGAAAAGCACATTTTTGTGCGTTTGAAAAATAGATATTCACTTTCCATAGAATTACTTCCTCCTTTACCTTCCCTGGTGGCTCAGAGGGTAAAGCATCTGCCTGCAATGTGGGAGACCCAGGTTCAAAGCCAGGGTCAGGAAGACCCCTCTGGAGAAGGAAATGGCAAGCCACTCCAGTACTCTTGCCTGGAAAATTCCATGGATGGAGGAGCCTGGGAAGCTATGGTCCATGGGATTGCCAAGAGTCACACATGACTGAGCAACTTCACTTTACCTATCGACATTAATACATACCTCTGCTAGGGAGGTAACACTTAGCCTAGAACACCACAAAATATTTTGCAGAAACCAAGCTAAAATGTTTTGGATATCTGGTAGATCTATATGCTGTTGAATAGTCCTATACAACAGTGCTACTACTGAATAGCCACACTTGGTGTGCTAGCAATGAAGATGGGACCCAAGTGATATGAGAAGTGGGCAGGATCCAAGTGACCATGAGACATAACCTTCTCATCCTTGTTTAAACAGACCACACTCATTTTCAGTGGTGACTATTCCTATTTTTCTATAAATTGCATCATGTAAAAATTATTTCCTAAAGGATTATTTACCAAAATGATCATGGATGACAAAACCTAAGTGAGCATGTGATGTGTTGTCATTACAAAGCTCAAGAACTGACTGTTTTTATTCTTGATGGGTGACATCTGCTCACATACCAGGATCTGGTTCAGCTGCACGTGCCTGCACGCATGCTAAATATAGATGATCGCAATTTAAGTATCTTCCATAGAGCTTAAAAGGAACTACAAACATTCTTACGTAGAGTATTGGCTTCAGCTGTGCAGCACAATCAGTTATAAACACGGTCTAGATTTTGTCATGTGTTCCTCAAAATCAGCACATTTTTCAGTGGCAGAGATGCTTCTTTGGCCAAATGAGGAGACATTCTCTCCTTTGAGAAGATCCCTGACCACAGGTAACAGAGGGCTAGGGGTTTCACCTACACTCTGTTCAACTCTGAAGACGTGGACTTGCCATCCACTGCGGCCACAAAGGGAAATCAGGGGTGCTTTTCAGGAACAGGCATGTTACTATGTCACAGAGGAGGAGAGGTGTTTTTGCCTCTGAGACACAGTATCTCCTCAGGCTCGCCGCATTGCAGCCTTGGCTCACGTGCTCACAGCTGTGTAGGGACCTTCGTGGCAGAATGCCTGCTGGATATTCAGATTAAGAAGAAAAAGTGTTTAAAAATTTATGCTGAACACGAGATTCAGATAGTCCCAGTTGAAATCTTAGTGGTTACCCACAGTTACATCTGGAGTAAAACTAGGTTTAATATATTTAATCTGGTTGAATATGACTAGTAAATTGATACATATTTCAGGAAAAGTATTGCAAAGTATGGCTGTGTTAATGTTCCTTAAAATGTTATTTTTAGCAACCCTGACAATCACAACCATAGTCGCAGTTACACTTTCAGTTATTAAAGAATAAATCTCGGGGGTCTGATGAGCATGGGGATTGTAGTTGACTGTATTATGTACTTGCAAGTTGCTAAGACAGTAGATCATGAATGTCTTTGTGCACAAAAAAGGGTAATTATGTAAGGTGGCGGTGGCATTAAGAAATGCTATGAGAGTAATCATTTCTCAGTACAAAGTATATCAAATTAATACATACAACTTAACCTTTCACAATAGTATATCTCACATATCAGGTTTTTAAAATTAAAAACAGATGTACAGTTAAAATTGGTGGTTTTGTTTTTGGGGTTGGGTATTAAAAAGCAGAGACAGGCTACAGATCCAGATGAACCCATACACGGCCCACCCTTTGACTTCAGTTTGGAAGGTGCTTCTGATTCAGAGGTACTTAGAATGTGGAGACTGACGAAGGTTAACGGTGTCCTATTCACCTTGGTCTGTGGGGCTACTACTGGGGCAGCCAAAAAGCCAAAAGTATTTCCTGATGATTTAGCTCAGCAGAACCTCATCGTGTCAAACACTGAAGCTCCCGGCGATGACAAAGTGTATTCCACAAATGGTTTCACAACCCATGCTGTGGGTGGCTCTGCTCAGGGAATTTGTGGCACCCTGGGATCAAGAGTGAAAAATGGAGGGCAAGAGACCATCGAGATGGTAAAAGGAGGGCACCAGACCATGGAGTCCTGCCAGGAAACCGGGCATCATCACACCCTGGAACGGTGTAAGGAAGGTGGACAGCACACTCTGGATTCCTGTAGAGGAGGACCAATAGCAACCGACAACTGCAAATACACATACTCCGAGTGGTACTCTTACACCCAGCCCCGTCTCGGTGAAGAATCCATTAGAGGACACACTCTGGTTAAAAATTAAACAATGAAAGAAGGTCCGGCAGTGTGATCAGGATAACACCCATATGCAAGCTCAAGACTATGTCCTGACCTATAACTACGAAGGAAGAGGATCAGCAGCTGGATCTGTGGGCTGTTGCAGCGAACGACAAGAAGAAGATGGACTTGAGTTTTTGGATCATCTGGGACCCAAATTTAGGACACTTGCGGAAACATGCATGAAGAGATGAATGCCTTCTAAATGGTCTACAAAAGTCAATGGTTTATCGTTGTTGTTGTTTTTTTTTTTTATAAGCTAAGATTTTTTTAAAACATAGAAGATGCTATATTTGGGGCTTTTCCCCTTAATTTTGTTGGGATCTCTTTAGCCAAATGCACATTCACTGAGGGATGCTGTAAATAACTACACAAATTTCCTGGCTTTTTCATAGTGTTTAGTTACTTATCTTCCACCTAAGGACACCTGCAGATAGACAAGAAAGTCTGCGTTATTGTTTACATTTGGGTATAATGACAGCAGCCAATGTATAGTGCAATACAATGTAATGAATTCACGTGTATATCATAGATTACTTGAAGTAGAACCAAATGGAAAATTATAGAGACCTTGCTCTAATTTAATCTTCAGTTACCTAATTCATTGATCATTTGTATGGTACTTAAAGACTGCTGTTCTCCTAAACATTCTGAAGTGTTTATACTGCATTCTTGATGTTGTTTTAGTCTTGTAACATGACCTGTCTTCATAAAGCAAGTGTTGACTGTTATTATAATTCCATTTTGGTGGAGTTTAGTTTCTGCCTTGTATTCTTTGTGAAATCTGGCACTGAATTACACTTGCTCTGTTACTCACCTTCTCTGAACATTTACATTTTATAAAATGTTGTAAGAGTGTATTTTTATTTCTGTGAGGTTTTGGTCTTTGGTCTCCTAGTCCCCGCTCTCCACCGCCCCCTCCGTCTCTGTCTCTCACCTTCTCTCTCCTCCCTTCGTCCCCTTCACTTCCTTCTCCCTCTCTCTCTCTGTCTCTATCTTGTTTGTGTTCTTAAAGTTTGTATTTGGGTTGGAGAACCTAAATATAGTTAAAAGCCATCTCTCTTTCCTCTCTTATAAAGTTCTGTGTTTCTGTTTTATATAAGCACCTGTATTCTTGGCTTTTCTTAAAAGTCAATGTAATGTTGATTTTATGGTTTGAACTATTTTGGTGCTTGCTTCATTATCTTCCCTACAGAGACCCTTTAATTTTGCCACTGAATTGTAGAAATATATCATGCTTTTATTAGATGCAGTGTTTTATGTTAACAAAAGGAATACTGTAATTAAAATTGGGATGTGGACATTTAGTATATAAGAGTATATTTGTTTGGTTCTCAGTTGCCCAGTGGTGTCTGACTCTTTGTGACTGCATGGACTGTAGATGCCAGGCTCCTCTGTCCTTGGGGTTTCCCGGGCAGGATTACTGGAGTGGGTAGCCATTCCCTTCTGCAGGGGATCTTCCCCACCCAGAGATCGATCCCATGTGTCCTGCATCTCTTGCGTTGGCGGGCGGATTCTTTGCCACTGCACCACCTGGGAAGCCCAGTAGTATATTTATAGTTCACTATTGCAAAGATCCAGTTTATAAATGCGAAATAGTGATGGTTTTTGAAATAAGCTTTGAAATGCAGGGATCTTGAAAGCAGTCTAGGAATAACATAGCTTTTTAGATGAGATGGCTAGTTACATCTATGTGTTTGTAAAGTTTTTTTTTTTTTAATATTATAAGATTAAAGTTTTTAATGAATGTAGAAGTGGTCCAAACTATTTAAATTTTGAATTAAGAAGACAAAATGAAGCTTAATAGCCAACCAAATTCCAGGCTAGGTTTCACAGCTGATTTCAGTCAATGAATTTTCTATCTATACTAACCATTGGACATTTAAAAAGTATTTCTGATATTTAGAATTGTTAATGATATACCTGCTTTTGGATTCACAAGATTGGCTTATACCAATTATTTTTAAGAATTAACATTGGGTAGTTTATTGAATACTCTGTTTATCTTTTCAGTAGTTTTATTGCTGCTCAGTCAAAAATACAGTTTCTCAATGTTATTTATAAAATTCTTGTACATGACTAGTTATGATAAAGTAAATCAGGTAGTTTTAAAAATCAGTGTGTTTGTTAATCATGTGTCTGATATGAGCTTATGGGATGGTGCTTTTCTTACTTAAAGAAGTGAGGTTCTTTTAGAATCCTGTTCTACACATTTTAGACTTTTAGAGTTTGATTTGGAGAGGTCTTTGGTTGTTACCATCACATTTATCTAATTCTACTGTTCTAAAGACTGTGATGCTATGGAATGTTGGTTAAATTGTATAATTTTTCCATGTCTGATTTTCTTCATCTAAAATGGGGGATAATAATAGAACTCCTTTTCTAGGGTTCTCGTGGGTTGGCTGTAAGACATTTGAATAAAAAATGGTTTTTAAGCATGAAAGTCATGCAGAGTGGTCCACCCAAAAGGCACTCCTAATAAAACTAAACAATTTTAAATAAAAAAAAAAAAATAAAAAGCAGAGACATTACTTTGCCAACAAAGGTCATGGTCATCAAGGCAATGGTTTTTCCAGTGGTCATGTATGGATGTGAGAGTTGGACTGTGAAGAAAGCTGAGTGCTGAAAAATTGATGCTTTTGAACTATGGTGTTGGAGAAGACTCTTGAGAGTCCCTTGGACTGCAAAGAGATCCAACCAGTCCATCCTAAAGGAGATCAATCCTGAATATTCATTGGAAGGACTGATGCTGAAGCTGAAACTCCAATACTTTGGCCACCTCATGCAAAGAGTTGACTCATTGGAAAAGACGGTGATGCTGGGAGGGATTGGGGGTAGGAGGAGAAGGGGATGACAGAGGATGAGATGGCTGGATGGCATCACCGACTCGATGGGCATGAGTTTGAGTAAACTCTGGGAGTTTGTGGTGGACAGGGAGGCCTGGCGTGCTGCGATTCATGGGGTCGCAAAGAGTTGGACATGACTGAGTGACTGAACTGAACTGAACAATATAAGAGATGATAATTTCGTTTTTAAAAATTTTTTAGTCACACACACACACATCTTACCAAATGGTCACACATTTGTTTATAGTGTATTTCGTGAAAATTTGGGGAGCTCTACCAATGTGTTGGGCTGGCCAAAAAGTTTGTTTGGTTTTAAGTAAAAGATATTTTTCATTTTCACCGAGAACTTTATCCATCAACATATTCCCTACTGGGATGAACTTTTTGGCTAACCTAATAACTTAAGCATTTTTAGGATAGAGAAATTTAAATGGAACAAAAGAAAACTAAGATATATCCTATAAGATAAATGGTTTACTTGTAAAACCAGTTTATACAAATATGTTATTTATTTGACATAATAATTTACATAAATTCTATCAATAACTACTACTCTAGTGAAGAGAATTCAGAATCAGGGGTGAGAACTGTACTGCCTTCATTTTTCACAATCATCATACACACTTGGACTTCTATGATCATGTCTGTAAACAAAATATATGGGCTTGGTTTTGATTTGGCAACTTTTTAAAATGGCAAAACATTATTTACCTTTAAGAACAGCATCGAATGTCACTCTTTCCTGTTCTAAGATATATTGGGCACTCCAAGCAGGCTGAAGTGAGTGGAAGAGAAGGACTCCATCGGGTTGTAATGAGTTACGTTATTTCTGTACTTAGGAATACCTTGCCAGAAGTGAAACCAGTTTTTTACTCTCCTAACTTGACAAAGTGGGACATCACAGAAGTAAAGGAGACAGCCTTTCTGGTCGCAGGCCCCACCCTCGTTACCTGGCAGTCACTGCTGCTGACACGGGTGCGTTTAGGAGGCGTGGTGACCACAGCCCACACTCTGACTGCCCTGGCGCGGTGTCTCACGCCAGCCCCTTTAGCCCATGTCCCAGATGATCAGTGAGGACCGCTTGGGCGGCTTTATTCAGAAGCGCCAGGCTTAAATGGATCCCGTGCTTCATGTGACTTTAATGCTGGCATCTCCACCTACTCCTTCACTTTTATCTGCTGCGGACCACGGGGAACTTCCCTCCCGCCCCTCTATCCCCCCACACGGCGTAAATGGGACGGAGCCCCCGATCTCTTCTTGTGACCAGCAGCCGTTTGCGCTCCTCCGCTGGGCCCACCCCACAGCAGTCCGTCATGACTCCGTGTGTCTGAGCTGGGCGGTTGCTCAGGGGTGAGGGGGGCTCCAGAGACCCCCACGTTCCTGCTGACACAGGCGCCCGCCCTGGTCCGGTGTGGTTCTGCTCCCTGGAGGGCCGGTTAACCTGCTCTGTGAAGAGGACTCCAGGACACTCAGTTCAGAGGAGACCGTTACCTTCGGTTATTCTAAAACTGGGTAGCACTTCCGAGAAAACTGAAGTAGGAGGCAAGGTGCTGCTCTTTAGAGATCTGAGGGCTGCAGATGGGGTCCTCTCCTGTTTAGCCCGTGTCCACGTAGTGGGGTCGGAAAGGCTGTGCCTTTGGAGGGCTTCTGAGAGGCGCCGGTGACTCAGCGCTTCCTTCAGAAGTACTCTAACAGAGGCCCACAGACTTAGAGAACCAACTTCTGGTGGCCGGCGGAACGGGAAGGATAGTTGGGGAGTTTGGGACGGACATGTCCACATTGCTGAATTGAAAATGGATCAGCAACAAGGCCCTGCTATAGAGCACAGGGAACTCTGTCCAACGTCAGGTGGCGGCCGGGATGGGAGGGGAGTCGGGGAGGACGGGTGCCTGTGTGTGTACGGCTGAGTCCATCCACGGCTCACCGGAAACCGTCTCAGTGTTGCTCACTGGCTAAACTCCAATATTAAGTAAAAAGCTTAAAAAACACTCCTAGGGATGCTAGTAAGTAAACAAGAACCAGGGTCTGGATACCTTTAGAACCAAGTGTAACTTTGAAGCTGAATGTATTTAAAATACACATGGACAGAAAAGGGAGGAGAATAGAGATGAGTTATAACTTTTCGAGGTGAGACTCGAAAGATCCTTTGATCCTTGGTTGGGCTGACTCGTGTTTTCCCCCAGACCCTCTAGGGACCCAGACCCCCTCGCCTCTGCTCACGGGGCCGCCTTCTGCAGAAGAGTTTGACAACAGGTTCTGAGTGATACAGAAACCACCTTTTAGACGGTCATTTAGTAGAAGAGCCCAGGGTCCCACTACTGGCAGTGATGGAGGAATGGGCTAAATTTACTTCCTGGTGCTGTGCATGCTTAGTCGCTCAGTCGTGTCCGACTCTTTCGACCCCACAGACTGTAGCCGGCCAGGCACCTCCGTCCATGGGATTCTCCAGGCAAGAATGCTGGAGTGGGTTGCCAGGCCCTCCTCCAGGGAATCTTCCCAACCCAGGTCTCCTGCATTGCAGGCGGATTCTTTACCGTCTGAACCACCAGGGAAGCCCAAGAATACTGGAGGGGTAGCCTATCCCTTCTCCAGGCGATCTTCCCAACCCAGGAATCAAACCAGGGTCTCCTGCATTGCAGGTGGATTCTTTTACCAGCTGAGCTACCAGGTAAGCCCACTTCCTGATGATAAACAACTAAAAAAAGCAGATACAGTATATGAAACAACTGATTTTGGACTGTAGGCCGCACGAGAATGCGACCCCAGGCAGAAGTAAAACCTGAGAGGTCCCTGTGAATCCGCCTCTTTGCACACGGACTCCCGGCCTTTCTCGTCTCCACGTGGACAAGGGCGAGAGTGCTAATGGAGGCCCACAGCCCAGCTCTGAACGTTCACGAGCTACAAATAAAGCCAGCACCCTGTCAGAGCACAGACTCTGTAGCCCCCGATCGTGACAAATAAACACGATGAGAAAACAAGTGTATTGATCTTGCTGCTGGTTACAGGTATGTTGAGAAAATCGTCAAGCTGTACATTTGGATCTCTGCAGTTTTCTAATTTGGTTGATTCATATGAAATTGCTTTGGGACTACAAAAATGGACATCACGTGGTTCAACTCTGTATATATTAATATATGATTTTTATATGAATAAATGTCTGCAAAGTATCAAAGTTTACTGATTTTAATGATTGAAATAATCCCAAGTACTTTTTTTTTTTTTTTTTAGCACAAGGAAACTAGATAAAAGTAAGGTAATGAAAATGGGAAAATCTACAAATGTGAAAATAGTAACAAACTCTTAAGGAGTGTGAGAATTAATAACAAGCTTGTTTCTTTTAAATCATTTGTGACCTATTGTAGTATATTTTAAAAAACAGAAATGGATCAATAAAACAAAACTTGCTCTTTCCTCCCAGTGCAGCTTCTTCAGGGAGATGAATGAAGCTTTAGAAAATATTAAACACATGAAATTTCCAGATAGCTCTAGGTTTAAAAAAAATTTCTCTAGACACAGAAAAAGAGGAGCTCACTTCTTCAAAATGTCTATTTTTTAGTCTCTGTGCATCTATTCTACGTGCACGTGCTCATTCATGTCTGACTCTTTGCGACCCCATGGGCCTGCCAGGCTCCCCTGTCCATGGGATTCTCCAGGCCAAGAATACGGGAGTAGCCATTTTCTTCTCCAAGGGATCTTCCCCACCCAGGGATTGAACCTGGGTCTCCTGCTTTGCAGGTGGATTCCTTACCAACACAGCCACCATAGAGAAGCCATTCTCTCTATAATGTTTCCATTTTCTTCCCCACTGTAATTAAGATGCTTTATTAATTCTGGACCATAATAAAACAGCTAAATTATTCTTTCTGATCTCTTATTCATCTTAAGCAGATTCCATATCACAAATGTGAATAATGGACTGTCCAATTTTGCAAAGAACTCCTTTTATTTAATGAAATATCTCTTTTCTGTTAGAAAACATGTTATTTGGGACTTTATAGGTGGTCTTGTGGTTAAGAATCCACCTTCCAAGGCAGGGGGGAGGGGTTCGATCCCTGTTCAGGGAACTAAGATCAACACTCCACAGGGCAGCTAAGCCCGAGTGCCATAACTAGAGAGAAGCCCATATACACAACTAAGACCCACACAGTCAAATAAATAAATGAGAAAAAAAGTAAAACATGGTGGAGTATGGCTACCGTGACCAACTCTTCTAACAGGTGGGGCCCTGTCACTTCTTTATAAAAAAAGAAAGAAAAGAAAATATGTAATTTTAATTGTTTACAACAAAGTTTTCTTTCCAAGGTAAAGACCATGTCAAGGTAGTCATTTAGATGAAAAGGTCATTTTTACTTTGATAAGTTTGCTTTTGACAGAGGAAATGTCACCATCTTAGAAATTTATCTTCCAAACTATTTCCTTTTGTATAACTCAACATGATGATTTTAATCATACAAAATTCAACTAAAGTGACCATTATTGTATAATCCCATTGATTGTCATGTTAAGTGTACTTTTTAGCAGAGCTTCTCCATCTGTAGTGGAGGCATTTATCTGCATAATATAAAAAATATCTATTTAGTTACACGGGTAATGGAGTGTTTTTCTTAATTTTACCTATATATATATAGAGAGAGAGGTACATAATATACCTAGATGTTACATAGGTAAAAACCTTTGTTATATATAGGTATCCTATATCTATATATTATATAGGTATATTGCTGAGTTGTGCTTAGTCACTCAGTCGTGTCCGGCTCTGTGGCCCCATGGACTGTAGCTCACCAGGCTCCTCTGTCCATGGGGATTCTCCAGGCAAGAACACCGGAGTGGGTTGCCAGGCCCTCCTTCAGGGGGTCTTCCCCACCCAGAGATTGAACTGGGGTCTCCTGCATTGCAGGTGGATTCTTCACCAGCTGAGCTATCAGGGAAGCCCATAGGTATATTATATAGGTAAAAACCTATATTATAGTTTTGCCCTCTCTGGATAATCATAAGTTTAGATAAGTGAACCATAGCATCACTGACGTGTACGTCTGATCACGTACAACGTATCTCTGATTAGCCCTGGTAAAACTGAGCTGGTTTACCTCAAGTCAGAGATAATTTTGCAAATAAAAGTGTCCTGTGAACAGACGGTGAGTGACAGCTTCCATCCTTTGTGCAAGAAATCTAGAGAGAGTCACAGGACAAAACATCACGGTCAAGCTTACCCACCAAGACTATGTGCTTCACTCTTCTTTTGGAAAACACTTTTTTTTAAAAATAGCACTAAAGAATAAGCAACAGGAAACAACAGTTAGAATTGGACATGGAACAACAGACTGGTTCCAAATAGGAAAAAGAGTACGTCAAGGCTGTATATTGTCACCCTGCTTATTTAGCTTATATGCAGAGTACATCATGAGAAATGCTGGGCTGGAGGAAGCACAAGCTGGAATCAAGATTGCTGGGAGAAATATCAATAACCTCAGATATGCAGATGACACTACCCTTATGGCAGAAAGTGAAGAGGAACTAAAGAGCCTTTTGATGAAAGTGAAAGAGGAAAGTGAAAAAGTCGGCTTAAAGCTCAACATTCAGAAAACTAAGATCATGGCATCTGGTCCCATCACTTCATGGCAAATAGATGGGGAAACAGTGGAAACAGTGGCTGACTTTATTTTTTGGGGCTCCAATATCACTGCAGATGGTGATTGCAGCCATGAAATTAGAAGATGCTTACTTCTTGGAAGGAAAGTTATGACCAACCTAGACAGCATATTAAAAAGCAGAGACATTCATTACTTTGCCAACAAAGGTCTGTCTAGTCAAGGCTATGGTTTTTCCAGTAGTCATGTATGGATGTGAGAATTGGACTATAAAGAAAGCTGAGAACCAAAGAATTGATGCTTTTGAACTGTGGTATTGGAGAAGACTCTTGAGGGTCCCTTGGACTGCAAGGAGATCCAACCAGTCCATCCTAAAGGAGATCAGTCCTAGGTGTTCATTGGAAGGAGTGATGCTGAAGCTGAAACTCCAGTACTTTGGCCACCTGATGCAAAGAGCTGACTCATTGGAAAAGACCCTGATGCTGGGAAAGATTGAGGGCAAGAGGAGAAGGGGACAACAGAGGGTGAGATGGTTGTATGGCATCACTGACTTGATGGACATGGGTTTGGGTAGACTCCGGGAGTTGATGATGGACAGGGAGGCCTGGCGTGCTGTGGTTCATGGGGTTGCAAAGAGTCAGACATGACTGAGTGACTGAACTGAACTGAACTGAAAGAATAATTTTTCTCATTTAAGAGTGCAAATTATTTAAGTTAAGGAAAACAATCTTCTGACATCCTCTGAACATTCTAAAGAGAACAAGCAAAATGAAGTTGGAATTTGGAAATTGTCCACAAAGTATTTTTTCTTGTTAGCCAAGTGCCTGCAAGTATAGCAGAGACACAGTGCACATCATAATATTTCCAACAGAAGGCCACCTGACACTCCGTGAGCAGAAAAGTCCACAGAAACCTCACCAGGCTAAAGTAAGAAATCCCACAGTGACCATAGGTGACTCTACAGGAGACAGACCATGGATATCCATACCTCTGGGGCCACTGGAAAACAACCAGGTCCAAAACACAGAACTTTTCCCATTCTATATGCTTTCAGAAATCCAAAACATGATTGCCTGGTTTTCACTTAAAATCCTGGCCCTAGTTTATAATTTGCCCTGATCATGGAGTCAGTTTTACAATGAACTCTCATACATAGCAGGAGATATTGTTTACTGTTCTATGTTGTATGCAAACAGGTTGTGTCTCTCCAAGTTTTTTATTCTATATTACTGACACATAACCTTCATTCCTAATTATAATTTTAGAATTACATATTTATGTTTAAATATATTAAGTAATATATTGATATTAAACATATAATATCATATATAGGATATTATATGTTATATTACCATATATTAATGTATTATAGTGTATTGTGTTAATATGTTAAAATTAATACATTAATATGTTTCATATTTTATTATTTATTCATATGTAAAGATAGGCCCACATTTTCATGTCCTATTGTTTATACAATTATACAATCTTTTATATAATTCAGATAAAAATAAGATATTTTCTTTTTCTAGTAATAGTACAGTAAACAAGATGCTTTGGCTTCGCAGGTGGCGCTAATGGTAAAGAACACACCTGCTAATGCAGGTAGACATAAGAGACGCGGGTTCAATCCCTGGGTTGGGAAGATCCCCTGGAGGAGGGCACGGCAACCCACTCCAGTATTCTGGCTGAGAACCCCATGGACAGAGAAGCCCGACAAGCTGCAGTCCACAGGGCCGCATAGAGTCAGACATGACTGAGGTGACTTAGCATGCATGCAAGGCCTCATTACAGCTGGTGTGCAAGGGACATGACTTAAAAATATTTCCCTGTGTAAGCAAAAGCCAATTCTATTACAAGTAGCAAACTTGAGTTGACGTGACTCCTATTATAATCTGGGAGTAGTGGGCCCAGCTGCAGCTAAGGTGCTGGCCGACCACAAACAGGATGCTGTCACTGGATTCAGATGATTTTTTACAAACATGAAAATATGAAAAATATGTCAAATGTAGATTCACAGGACAGAAAAGGTCAGGATCAGGTTTGAAGGACTTTGAAGGCAGAAGTTGCTGGGCCACTAACATCATTTACTGGGAAGAAAACCAAAGAAGAGCTTCCTAAATATGAAGTCAAATGAATTATGGTACAACAGCAGGTTAAATACACACACAGAAGGATGGAGAGATGGAGAGGGAAACCCAGCAGGACCCTGTGGGGCCCCTGGTCACTGAAGACTCTGTGCCCCCATTTCTCACTTGTAGGAAACAGACTGCAATCTCTTCACCTTCCCTGAGTTCCAAAGGGCAGATGTGAACAGTTGCTAATCAGGGAAGGGAGATGATGCAGATACAGGGAAGAGCAGTCAAGAAACAACAGTGCTGCCTTGGGACAGGTCCCCGTTCTGCCTCAAGGGACACACGTAATGGGATCTTCAAGCTCTTTACAGCACTAACGAGGGTGAAAGAGGAGAGTGAAAAAGCTGGCTTAAAACTCAATATTCAAAAAACAAGGGTCATGTCATCCAGTCTCATCACTTCATGGCAAGTAGATGGGGAAACAGTGGAAAAAGTGCCAGACTTATTTTCTTGGGCTCCAAAATCACTGAAGACAGTGACTGCAGCCATGAAATTAAAAGACGCTTGCTTCTTGGAAGAAAAGCTATGACCAACCTAGACAGTGTATTAAAAAGCAGAGACATTACTTTGCTGACAAAGGCCCATATGATCACAAGATGGCAGAATAGAAGGATGTGCACTCATCTTCTCATGTGAGAACTCCAAAATTACAACTTGTTGCTGAAATCATCTATAGGAGAATGTTGGATCCCACCAAAAAAAGATACCCCACATCCAAGGGCAAAGGAGAAGCCCCAGCAAGACGGGAGGAGGGGCAAAATGTCATTTAGAATCAAACACCATACCCTCCAGAGAGGCTCGGAGGGCTTGAACAAAACCTTGTGTGCACCAGGAGACCCCACAGAGACTGAGCCAGACCTGCCTTTGAATGTTTGAGTGTCCCCTGTGGAGGTGCGGGTCAGCAGTGGCCTGCTGCAGGGGCAGGGGCTCTGGGTGCAGCAGACTTGGGTGTGGCATAAGTGCTCTTGGAGGAGGTCACCATTAACCCCACAATAGAGCCACCAGAACTTACACAGGACTGGGGAAACAGACTCTTGGAGGGCACAAACAAAACCTTGTGCACACCAAGGCCCAGGAGAAAGGAGCAGTGACCCCACAAGAGACTGACCCAGACTTGCCTGTGAGTGTCCAGGAGTCTCCAGCAGAGGCCTGAGTTGGCGGTGGCCTGCTGCAGGGTTGGGGGCACGTACTGTAGCAGTGCCTGCATGGGACCTTTTGAAGGAGGTTGCCATTATCTTCATTACCTCCACCATAGTTTGGTCTCAGGTTAAACAGCAGGGAGGGCCACAGCCCTGCTCATTAGCAGAAAATCTGATTAAAGATTTACTGAGCATGGCCATGCTCATCAGAACAAGACCCAGTTTCTCCTACAGTCAGTCTCTCCCATCAGGAAGCTTCCATAAGCCTCTTATCCTTAACTCTGTCAGAGAGAAGATAGAATGAAAACCACAATCACAGAAACCTAACCAATCTGATCACATCGACCACAGCCTTATCTAACTCAGTGAAACTATGAGCCATGCCATGTAGGGCCACCTAAGACAGATGGGACATGGTGGAGAGTTCTGACAAAATGTGGTCCACTGGAAAAGGGAATGCCAAACCACTTCAGTATTTTTGCCTTGATAACCCCATGAACAGTATGAAAGGATAGAACACTGAAAGATATACTCCCCAGGTCAGTAGGTATCCAATATGATACTGGAGAAGAGGGGAGAAATAACTCCAGAAAGAATGAAGAGACAGAGACAAAGCAACACCACCACCCAGTTGTGACTGAAGGTGATGGAACTAATGCCCGATGCTGTAAAGAACAATATTGCATAGGAACCTGGAATGTTAGGTCCATGAATCAAGGCAAATTGGAACTGGTCAAACAGGAGATGGCAAAAGTGAAGATTAACATTTTAGGAATCAATGAAGCAAAATGGACTGGAATAGGTGAATTTAACTCAGATGATGATTATATCTACTACTGTAGGCAAGAATTCCTTAGAAGAAATGGAGTACCCATCATAGTCAACAAAAGAGTCTGAAATGCAGTACTTGGATGCAATCTCAAAAAAGAAAGAATGATCTCTGTTCATTTCCAAGGCAAACCATTCAATATCACAGTAATCCAAGTCTATGCCCCAACCAGTAATGCTGAAGAAGCTGAAGTTGAATGGTTCTATGAAGACCTACAAGAACTTCTAGAACTAACACTAAAAGAAGATGTCCTTTTCATTACAGGGGACTGGAATGCAAAAGTAGGAAGTCAGGAGATACCTGGAGTAACAGGCAAGTTTGGCCTTGGAGTACAAAATGAAGCAGGGCAAAGGCTAAAAGAGTTTTGCCAAGAGAACTCACTGATTATAGCAAACATCCTCTTCCAAGAACACAAGAGAAGACTCTACACATAGACATCACCAGATGGTCAATACCATCTGGTCAATATCAATCAGTGGTATTTTCCAGTACTACTGGAAAATTCAGACTTAAATTTAAGAAAGTAGGGAAAATCACTAGACAATTCAGGTATGACCTAAATCAAATTACTTACGATTATACAGTGGAAGTGAGAAATAGGTTCAAGGGATTAGATCTAATAGACAGAGTGCCTGAAGAACTATGGATGGAGGTTCATGAAATTGTACAGGAGGCAGTGATCAAGATCATCCCCATGAAAAAGAAATGCAAAATGGCAAAATGGCTGTCTGAGGAGGCCTTACAAATAGCTGTGAAACGAAGAAAAGCAAAAGGCAAAGGAGAAAAGGAAAGATATTCTCATTTGAATGCAGAGTTCCAAAGAATAGCAAGGAGAGATAAGAAAGCCTTCCTCAGTGATCAATGGAAAGAAATAGAGGAAAACAATAGAATGGAAAAGACTACTGATCTCTTCAAGAAATTTAGAGATACCAAGGGAACATTTCATGCAAAGATGGGCGCAATAAAGAAATGGTATTGACCTAACAGAAGCAGAAGATATTAAGAAGAGGTGGCAAGAATATACGCAAGAACTATACAAAAAAGATCTTTATGACCCAGATAACCACGATGGTGTGATCACTCACCTACAGCCAGGCATACTGGAATGTGAAATCAAGTGGGCCTTAGGAAGCATCACTACAAACAAAGCTAGTGGAGGTGATAGAATTCCAGTTGAGCTATTTCAAGTCCTAAAAGATAATGTTGTGAAAGTGCCGCACTCAATATGGCAGCCAATTTGGAAAATTCAGCAGTGGCCATGGAATGGAAAAGGTCAGTCTTCATTCCAATCCCAAAGAACAGCAATGCCAAAGAATGTTCAAACTAGCGCACCATTGCACTCATCTCACACGCTAGCAAAGTAATGCTCAAAATTCTCCAAGTGAGGCTTCAAAAGTATGTGAACCGTGAATTTACTTCCAGATGTTCAAGCTAGATTTAGAAAAGGCAGAGGAACCAGAGATCAAGTTGACAACATCCGTTGAATCACCAAAAATGCAAGACGGTTCCAGAAAAACATCTATTTCTGCTTTATTGAGTATGCCAAAGCTTTGACTGTGTGGATCACAACAGACTGTGGAAAATTCTTAGAGATGGGAATACCAGACCACCTTACCTGCCTCCTGAGAAATCTGTGTGCAGGTCAAGAACCAGCAGTTAGGACTGAACATGGAACAACAGACTGGTTTCAAATAGGGAAAGGAGTATGACAAGGCTGTATACTGTCACCATGCTTATTTAACTTATATGCAGAGTATATCATGCAAAATGTTGGGCTGGATGAAGCACAAGGTGGAATCAAGATTGCCAGGAGAAATATCAGTAATCTCAGATACGCAGATGACACCACCCTTATGGCAGAAAGCAAAGAGTCACTAAAAAGCCTCTTGATGAAAGTGAAAGAGCAGAGTGAAAAAGTTGGCTTAAAACTCAACATTCAGAAAACTAAGATCATGACATCTGGTCTCATCACTTCATGGCAAATAGATGGGGAAACAATGGAAACAGTGAGAGACGTTATATTTTGGGGCTCCAAAATCACTGTAGATGGTGACTGCAGCCATGAAATTAAAAGGCACTTGCTCCTTGGAAGAAAAACTACGCCAACCTTGACAGCATATTAAAAAGTAGAGACATTACTTTGCTGACAAAAGTCCATCTAGTCAAAGCTCTGGTTTTTCCAGTAGTCATGTATGGAATTGAGAGTTGGACTATAAAGAAAGCTGAGAACCAAAGAATTGATGCTTTTGAAATGTGGTGCTGGAGAAGACTCTTGAGGGTCCCTTGGACTGCAAGGAGATCCAACCAGTCCATCCTAAAGGAAATCAGTCCTGAATATTCATTGGAAGGACTAATGATGAAGTTGAAACTCCAATCCTTTGGCCACCTGATGTAAAGAACTGACTCACTGGAGAAGACCCTGATGTTGGGAAAGATTGAAGGTGGGAGGAGAAGGGGAGGACAGAGGATGAATGGTAGGATGGCATCACCAACTCGATGGACATGAGTTTGAGCAAGCTCCGGGACTTGATAATGGACAGGGAAGCCTGGCGTGCTGTAGTCCATGGGGTGCAAAGAGAAGGAGATGACTGAGCGACTGAACTGAACTGATGGTTTTCCAGTAGTCATGTATGGATGTGAGAGCTGGTCCATAAAGAAGACTGAGCACCAAAGAATTGACGCTTTTGAACTTGTTGGAGAAGACTCTTGAGAGCCTTGGACAGTAAGAAGATCAAACCAGTCAATCTGAATATTCACTGGAGGGACTGACACTGAAGCTGCAATCCTTTGGCCACCTGATGTGAAGAGCTGACTCACTGGAAAAGACCTTGATGCTGGGAAAGACTGAGTGCAGAAGGAGAAGGGAGTGCCAGAGATGAGACGGTTAGACATCATCACTGACTCAATGGACGTGAGGTTGAGCCAACTCTGGGACACAGTGGACGACAAGGAAGCCTGGCGTGCTGCAGTCCATGGTGGGCACAGAGAGTCGGGCATGACTTAGTGATTCAACAACAAGAACAACAACAAAACTTAGGCAACCACAGTTCAGTGTGTTAAAATACTGGATGTTCGCAGCTTGAAGTGGTAAACTTTGAATTAGCATCTACTATTTACAGAGCAGTGGGGTAAGTGACAGAACTTTACTGAAGGCCACATTCCAGCTTAAACTTACATTAACTCTGCAGTATAGTTTTAACATCCCTGGAGGAGGGCATGGCACCTCACTCCAGTATTCTTGCCTGGAGAATCCCCCAGACAGAGCCTGCTGGGCTACAGTCATCAGGGTCGCACAGAGTTGGACATGACTGAAGTGACTTAGCATGCACACATCATTTTAATGATGTTTTCCTGATGTTTCTCATTTTTCCTTATTCTCCAATCATTATCAAGTCTCCAGATGTCATATTCTCTGGCAGACAAAAGAAAACAAGGTGGGGGGGGGATGGATGAAAAACAAGTATAAATGTTAAATCTAGAATTAGGGGTGGGGTACATTTAGTTGAAGGGTAAGAGGTAGAGATGAGGTTAAAAAAATAGAACAGAAAACAGAATCAGGAAGAAAAATACATGTGAACTTTTTTTTTCTCTCAAAATTCTTCTCTGCAGTTTCTAGTTTGTGCAGCATCGCTTAATAGGTACATTTTCAAGGGAAGTGATAAACAGTGGACTGCAGTGAGCCAAATGGTCTTGTGTGTGTGCAGACATGTGCATTTGTGAGCATATGCACACAAATCCATGACAGAGACAGCTGACCTTCTGTCATGGTTGTGTTAACATTTCCTTGAGCTAATATTATGTACCAAATTTATTCCCTACAGAATAAAATGGAATATATATTTTTCCATAAAATTTGATCAATATAGAACTACATGTGTTACCTATTATGTTTTAGAAAATTGCATGGTGGAAGCTTGATGGAGAAAAATCAAGTAGAGAGACCAAGTTTCAGGTTTAATTCAAGTCTGAAACTGAAGTTTCAATTTCAGGTTTGAATCAGAGAGTGAAGCAGTCTGTTTGAATAAGGCCCTTGTTAGATTATCCCAATCCAGTATACTATCTGGAAGCTCTGCGCCTTTTAGTAACTACTGTTTATACCTAATAGACCAGGATTAAGTGGCTGACTGTTGTATTTCACACTGAGTTATATTCCGTTTTCACTGTGCTAGACTTAATTAACTAAATTGTGCCTTTCACCTGTGGTCCAGCCAGTAGAATGTACCCCGTGATGAACCCGACTTGGTAATAAGGGGATCAAGCAAAGCTGGTCTTCCTGGGGAGAGAGGCTGGGCCTGGGAAGGTACCCAGTGCTCAGAAAGGTTTCTTAGGAGACAGGATGGGTTAATTGTCAAGAGTGGATCCTGGGCGGGAGGGCGGGGACGGCTGGGCTCGCCTCTTCATCACTGAGCTGAATAGAGTCCTTCAGGAGTCTTGTAACTCCCCAGCCTGGAAAACAGGGCCCCTTTTCCTTAGGCCACATGGACTGTGTGATGCAAACTTGGGAGGAGGGTCACCTCCTTAGAGGGTAAGGGCTCGTTTACACTGATGGGGGAAAGAAAAAGCCAAAGACTTAAGCTTGACATGGTGCCTTTTCTTCTTGCATCAAAAACTTAGGGTTAGGTTAGAGTTAGATTTAGTTTTTCTCAAATCTCAGAAGCTGGAAATGTATTTCTTTTTTTAACTTTTAATTTTACCTTTAAAAAAATTATCTTTAATTGGAGGATAACTGCTTTACAACGCTGTGTTGGTTTCTGCTGTCTGACAGTGTGAATCAGCCATAAGTGTACATATATCCTCTCCCTCTTGAGCGTCCCACTCCTGGAATACTATTACTTAAAGCTAGATTTTTATAAAGTCCTTAGAACAAAACAAAATTCTTCATGCACAGTGGAAACGCTATAACAACATTTTAAAGTAAAAAAAGTGGAATAAACTGGAGTAGGATAGCATGCTTCTCTCTGTCTGGGAAAGAACCCTCTTAGCGTGAATTTAATTTACTTCAATATATTGACAACGGTTAATGACTAGGGAACCTTTACGCCTCATGTGGACAATCTCATTTAAGCACCGTAATAGGTACTATTATCCTTGGTTTAGAGATGAAGACAGTGACGCTTAGAAAGATTAAGTAAATGGCCCAAAGACACAAAACTTAGCTCTGGTAAATATTCAAACTCTGATTAACTTAGCTCCCAAACTCAAGAGTGTAGCTTCTGCAGATAGAGCCTCTTCATCATGACAGCCCCCAAATTTGGCAGCGCCATGGGCATAAAAACAAAACAAAACACCAAAGTTGCTGCCTCACAGCCTAGTGGATGAAGCAGGCTTGTAAACAAATACATTGGTGTATGAAGTTATAACTAAACATCTGGGAGCCTGGAAGAGCGAGTGATGGACTGTGCGTGGAGTGAGGACATTCCTCTCTGAGAATACTTGGAGCACTTTCATCTGATGGCTGTTTTGGGGGTGCAGATATCCAGGGAGGCCCTCCCCTTGACTTACCCTCCATCAGGTGAGGCTGTGCCATAAGTGTTCATGTGCAGTTGTGTCCCACTCTCCTCTGACCCCATGGACTGCAGCCCACCAGGCTCCTCTGTCCACGGAATTCTCTGGGCAAGGATGCTGAGTGGGGAATCTTCCTGACTTGGGGATCGAACCCACATCTCTTGCATTGGCAAGCAGATTCTTGACTGCTGAGCCATCGGGGAAGCCCAATATAAATGTTCACAGAGATGGCTTAATAGATGGAAAGTGATGATTCTAAAATCTGGCTCTTGTTTCTAACGGTTGTGGTAGAAACTTCAAAGGCAGGCTCGGGCCCTCAGGAAGACGTGTGAAGTGTTTGGCTGCCATGGACCCAGCCAGACTGACTCACCTGACAACGTGCAGATCACACCCTGCGAAGATGGAGCATGGCTCATGCGAGTTCCTTTCTCCCATTGGTGCAGATGTCTCCGTGTGTTTTACTTGCTGCAGGAGGCTTTCATTAACTTTGCAATTTGGAAAACATCATATCATGAAAATTTAAACAGAAGACCTCGATGGAAGCAATTTAAAAACCATGCGAACTCGAAATTGAATGGGCAGTAAAGGAGGACACGGGGTCAGAGCCGACGGAGAGTAAGTAAATCCTTTGATTTACCTCCCTGTCTCAGCCGGAGCTCTATTTACTGTCTTCTGGAGGTTATCTCTAATTCTAATTGCCTGTTTGCATCCTGTCCTTCGGAGAAACTGGCGCCGCGGATGCCCTTTCGGCGAACATAAACTGCCTTCCGTGTGACCAGGTGCGCTGCTCGCTGACACTGGGGTCTGGAGCTAATTATAGACGGAGGGGGCGGGGGCGAGGCCGTTCAGAACGGGCACGTGAGTATTAATCAGTGTTAATGAAAGCAGAACTCCAAAGTTATCACCTTTACAAATGGCACCTCCAATGGTCCTTAATTCAAACAGCAAAGCTGTTCAGCTGTTAAAAAATGAGTGCCAGCCTATCCCATAGAAACTGGTGCAAAAAATGAGTCATTAAATGTATCAGGGAATGGTGACGGGTAACACCGAGTCCCCTAAGCCAGCGCACGGGGCTCATTTCCGGCCCATATTCTCGAGGCCCCTTCCATCACTGTGGCCTGCGGGAGAACTCACCCCAGAGGGGAGCGGCAGGTGGAGACAGAAACCTGGCCACCAGGTGCAGGAGCCTCAGCATCTCATGGCGCCCCCTGGGCCTCCTAAGTGAGGACCGGCAGCTGCGATCACCGGTGTCCAGAAAATGACGGTCCTGAAGCAAGCAGCAGACAGGCCACTGGGCAGGCAGGCAGCCTGACTGAAGGACCAGGGCCGCCGGCCGGTGGGGCTGGACGCTGCTCCTTGAGACACAGGCTGAGAACCGTTCTCGGGGAGTGGTAGCGACGCCACCCCTCCCGATAGCTTTTCAAATGCGTCTTCTATGGCAACCCGCTCCGGTGTTCTTGCCTGGAGAATCCCATGGACAGAGGACCCTGGCAGGCTGCAGTCCGTGGGGCCACAAAGAGTCGGATATGACCCAGCGACTAAGGCTACTACTACTAAGTTTAAAATGGGAACACTTTTAATAAGAGGTGTAAGTAAAGATGACATCAGTTTCATGTCTGATGCAAACTTGATTCCTCCCAGAATCTACTTTAAATTAGTACTCGATGGCAAGTTTCTTTTTAAATGCTGCATTGTATGTTAAATACTGCTGCTTTTTAGTTAAATGCAGCATTTCACCGTTGACCTAAAGGCTTCAGGCTTTCCACAAAGCTCTGTGCTCTAAAGCTCTGAGTGATGAAATCCCCAAACCATTTGACATTCTCTGGGCTTCCCTAGTGGCTCAGATGGTAAGGAAACTGTCTGCAATGCAGGAGACCTGGGTTCAAACCTTGGGTCAGAAAAATCCCTTGGAGAAGGGAATGGCAACCCACTCTAGTATTTTTTGCCTGGAGATGCTCACAGACAGAATAGCCTGGTGGGCTACAGTCCATGGGATCGCAAAGAGTTGGACATGACTGAAGCGACCGACTCTGTTCCATAATCCATCATGTACATAAGTGTAATGGTGATTAAAAGTCATGCTGATGTATGGCAAAAACTATCACAATATTGTAAAGTAATCGAGTAAGGAAAACTCTGACCCCCTTACAGGAAGCTGCTTCCTCGTCCCTTTTGTTTGTTGATCCTGGTTTCCTTAGACCTTGATCATAAAGATTAGATCATCAGGCAACATTTAACACAGCTCCTGATTTCTGCTTTCCTAAATATATGCCTTAGGGCTTCCCAGGTGGTGCAGTAGTAAAGAATCTGCCTGCTAATACAGGAGACTAGGGTTTGATCCCTGGGTTAGGAAGATTGCCTGGAGAAGGAATTGGCAACCCACTCTAGAATTCTTGCCTGGAAAATTCCATGGACAGAGGAGCCTCCTGGGCTAGAGTCCATGGGGTCACAGAGAGTCGGACACGACTGAGAGCATGTACACAAGTATATGCTTAACCTAATCTGCTGATTCCTTTCCTAGATTAGAAGGAATAATTAATAGTTAAAGAAGCTAAGTCTCTACCCTTAGTTTCTTCCCCTTTGCAAATCTGCAGGCCGACTCTGCTGGCAAGACAGCATCCCAAGGACAATGGGCAGAAGTCAGCAGGCTTGCATGCAAAAGAAAATGATGCATAATCTGACCTCCTGCCTCAATGATTACCTGAGATTGTTCCCCCTCTCTTCCCTTTAAAAGCTGTCATGGCTGAGCAGAATCTTGGGAGTTGGTCTCCAGACATGAGGCCACCATTGCCCCAGATCACCAGCTTTTCTGAATAAAGTTCTTTCTTCTCTACTGAATTCTGCTCCTCGATTTACTGGCTGTTGAGCGGCGAGCAGCTGAACCTGTGCTTGCCTACATTATGGACCCTTTTTTTCTTTTCCTCCCTCCCTTGCTTTTTGCTCTTCTGAGTGTTCCTCATTTCCCCAACACATTTTCTGCTGAAGGCCTTAGAACTAAAATCACAGTTCTGATACAAGTGAAACAAATGGTGTGTTTTAAGCCTTCACTTTTGAACCAAGAGTTCCCTGAGACTAGAAAGAGCATCACAAGAAGGTGTTGTGACAGAAATGTTTTTCATAAACGCAGAAGTTAGAGACATAGAAAAACTGCCTTCTAATAAGAATCAATCATCCTGATTGCCCACTAAAAATCGAGAAAAGTCTTTATTAACACCCTCCGCAGGAAGAGGAGTCAGAACCCATCACAGCCATGTAGGGGCAGAGATTTTCAACAGCAGCAGCCTCAGATTTAGCTACTTAAAGGTGAATTATTCTGTTTGTCAATTTTTTTTTTTTTTTACTCCAGAGAGCTAACATCCAACAGGGAAGCCATAAGAGCCCATTCTTTCTGAGTGCCTAGTGGGAGATCTGGAAGATTTCATTGCACCTCTTTTCCAGACATTAGTGTAAACAAAGGATGTCAGTATGGATATGTCAATCTTTCAAGTCTATTTTGCCTCTACGGTTATAGAGTAGATGAAAGAAATGAATACAGTAAAACCAAAGACAGTGCAGTTTTGAGGGTGATAGGCAGCTGAAGTTATAGGTAAGTCCTACAGAGAATGGATTTGTTTTCACACCAGGATTTTTTTTTCCACTTCCAGTACATGTGCTGCTTATTAATGAATTCCAATCTATTAAACTTTAAGCATATTAACTTTTCCCCTGTTACCTTCTGAATGAAAGCCTGATGAATTTAATTCATATTGACCTCAGCTTCATAGTGAGAACGCTAACAGTATGGTGAAAAGATTCTAATGATATTTTTATTCCTCAATGCTACCTGCGGTTTACTTGATGATGTATCACCCACCAGTGCTGGAGTTTTCCTCTGACTCTGGACGATCAGTGATGACAGCTGCTTGACTATGTCCCCTCCTTGTAAAGAGGTGGTACCACTTTAAGGAGCACAAGTGAGGAGTGAGATGCAAAACACCACACTTTCATATGTAGTTTAGTGGGATGAAGGGGTGATGAGATTGTTTCTATTTTCCTTCTCTCTCTTTTTAAACATCTCTTTAGCTGGTAAAGAATCTGCCTGCAATGCAGGAGACCCTGGTTCAATTCCTGGGTTGGGAAGATCCACTGGAGAAGGGATAGGCTACCCACTCCAGTATTCTTGGGCTTCCCTGGTGGCTCAGCTGGTAAAGAATCCACCTGCAATGCGGGAGACCTGGGTTCGATCTTTGGGTTGGGAAGATCTCCTGGAGAAGGGCATGACAACCCGCACTAGCACTCCAGTATTCTGGCCTGGAGAATTGCATGGGCTTTATAGTATATGGGGTTGCAAAGACTTGGACACAACTGAGCAACTTTCTCACTTTTACTTTATTTGGGCTTCCCAGCTGGCGCAGCAGTAAAGAACCCACCTGCCAATACAGGAGATGCAAGAAACATGGGTTTGATACCTGGGTCAGGAAGATCCACTGGAGGAGGAAATGGCAACTCACTCCACAATATTTCTGCCTGGAAAACTCCATGGACAGAGAAGCCTGGTGGGTTACAGTCCATGGTGTTGCAGAGTTGGACACAGCTGAGCACACAGGCAAGAGGTATGCAACGCCAAAATAAATGCCCAGCAGAGTGAAATGTACTCTGCATTGACTACAGTCTATAGTTCTCTGACTTACAGTAATTACCTTCATCAATGCATATTTTTTTGTTAGCTACAAACAACAACCAGAGAAGAATGTGACATTGAGATTGAAGGGGTTCAGAATGAGCCTCCCGAAAACATGTCACTTTGGCAAGTGGATTACTTTGAGCCAAAGACAATCAAGGCCCAGAAGACTCAGGAAGAGTTTTTAACCTCCTGCTTAATTGCCTAAAAGAATCCAGACTGAGCGCCTGACTCAGACACGGAGCTGTTACCAGAGATAACTTCTATCAGAAGGACCGATCTGTGTGGCAGGGCAAACATCTAATTACCAAACACCTGCTCTTTTTGTCACCTCTGTCCTGCCACCCACCTCCGCCCTTGGAAGCCCAAGGCCCTGTCCCTTCCCTTAGCTCAGAATACTGTATAAGCCTCAGCCACCATTCTTGGCTTTGGGTCTCATGGGAATCCCTAATATATACCATTACATTTATTTTTCTCCTGTTAATCTCACATCAACTTAATTATTAGACCAGCCAAAGAACCCTGAAGCGTAGAAGGTACATTTTTCCTTCCCAACACAATCATCTAAATAAATAGATCATAACTAATAAGGCATTTGAAACCCTTAACTGGAAATATTAGTGAGATAATCAGAATATCTAATCACTTATTGATTCTGTTTAATTGTGTAAATCACTGCTGTTCTCCAACAAGTCTCAATGCAATGTTTTCAGCAATTTCACTGCCTTCTGGTATTTTTTGTTGGGCACTTTTGATATTATTTCAGAAGTTATCCATCTAAATGCTACCTTCAGAGAAAAATTTTCCATGCCACCATGAAAACCACAGTCTTTTATTTGCTGGAATTATAGACCAGACCTTGTCAGAATCGAAAGTTATCTGTAGAGTTGTTCCAACCCATTTACAACTTATTTGTAGTAGTATCTCACCTTTTTGCTTAGAAATTTAATTGTTTTTATTTTCTTCTTCGAATATTCCATATTTTTAGCTTTCTTCTATTGAATATTTACAGATATATGATTACATTTAAATAAAAATAACCTTATATTAAAAACATATTTTCTAATTATTTCTAACCTCAGGAACAAGCAAGATGAATTTTACAAGATCATGACTGGCAATTTAAGTGCATAGTGCTGGCATTTCTGGAAGGAACCAACGAAATGAGAAGCACATCTTCTCTGATTCATGAACTGTCAAAGCAGTTTCCCCTCCCTTTCCCAGTCCTCTAATCCTTATCCTATTAAAGATCTTCTCATACAAATAAATACAAAAAATAATCACCTGTATATACATAGAAAACTATAAAACACTGATGAAAGAAATCAAAGAGGACACAAACAGATGGAGAAACATACCGTGTTCATGGATTGGAAGAATTAATATTGTCAAAATGGCTATTCTACCCAAAGCAGTCTATAGATTCAATGCAATCCCTATCAAGCTACCAATGGTATTTTTCACAGAACTAGACCAAAGAATTTCACAATTTGTATGGAAATACAAAAAACCTCGAATAGCCAAAGTAATCTTGAGAAAGAAGAATGGAACTGGAGGAATCAACCTGCCTGACTTCAGACTCTACTACAAAGCCACAGTCATCAAGACAGTATGGTACTGGCACAAAGACAGAAATATAGATCAATGGAACAGAATAGAAAGCCCAGAGATAAATCCACGAACCTATGGACACCTTATCTTTGACAAAGGAGGCAAGGATATACAATGGAAAAAAGACAACCTCTTTAACAAGTGGTGCTGGGAAAACTGGTCAACCACTTGTAAAAGAATGAAACTAGAACACTTTCTAACACCATACACAAAAATAAACTCAAAATGGATTAAAGATCTAAATGTAAGACCAGAAACTATAAAACTCCTAGAGGAGAACATAGGCAAAACACTCTCCGACATAAATCACAGCAAGATCCTCTATGACCCACCTCCCAGAATATTGGAAATAAAAGCAAAACTAAACAAATGGGACCTAATGAAACTTAAAAGCTTTTGCACTACAAAGGAAACTATAAGTAAGGTGAAAAGACAGCCCTCAGATTGGGAGAAAATAATAGCAAATGAAGAAACAGACAAAGGATTAATCTCAAAAATATACAAGCAACTCCTGCAGCTCAATTCCAGAAAAATAAATGACCCAATCAAAAAATGGGCCAAAGAACTAAACAGACATTTCTCCAAAGAAGACATACAGATGGCTAACAAACACATGAAAAGATGCTCAACATCACTCATTATTAGAGAAATGCAAATCAAAACCACAATGAGGTACCATTACACGCCAGTCAGGATGGCTGCTATCCAAAAGTCTACAAGCAATAAATGCTGGAGAGGGTGTGGAGAAAAGGGAACCCTCTTACACTGTTGGTGGGAATGCAAACTAGTACAGCCACTATGGAAAACAGTGTGGAGATTTCTTAAAAAACTGGACATAGAACTGCCATATGACCCAGCAATCCCACTTCTGGGCATACACACTGAGGAAACCAGATCTGAAAGAGACACATGCACCCCAATGTTCATCGCAGCACTGTTTATAATAGCCAGGACATGGAAGCAACCTAGATGCCCATCAGCAGATGAATGGATAAGGAAGCTGTGGTACATATACACCATGGAATATTACTCAGCCGTTAAAAAGAATTCATTTGAACCAGTCCTAATGAGATGGATGAAGCTGGAGCCCATTATACAGAGTGAAGTAAGCCAGAAAGATAAAGAACATTATAGCATACTGACACATGTATATGGAATTTAGAAAGGTGATAACGATAACCCTATATGCAGAACAGAAAAAGAGACACAGAAATACAGAACAGACTTTTGAACTCTCTGGGAGAATGTGAGGGTGGGATATTTCAAAAGAACAGCATGTATACTATCTATGGTGAAACAGATCACCAGCCCAGGTGGGATGCACGAGACAAGTGCTCCGGCCTGGTGCACTGGGAAGACCCAGAGGAATCGGGTGGAGAGGGAGGTGGGAGGGGGGATCGGGATTGGGAATACATGTAAATCCATGGCTGATTCATAGCAATGTATGACAAAACCCACTGGAAAAAAAAAAAATAATAAAAATTAAAAAAAAAAAAATAATAATCACCTGTTAAACACAGTAGTCAAGTTGGTGGTAAGACAGTTCATTTAAAATATCAAATGCAATTATCTTCCATAAGTGACTAAAATGGTTCTGATTGCTTTTTCCTGCAGAATGTATCTTTAATCATTCATCCCCATTCATCATCGAATCTCATTTTTCTAGGTTTGAAACTCTGGCAAGCAAATATTGCTTAAAAAATAACACTCAGGTTGCTTGTTACCATTTTTTTTTCTCTCAAAACATTTAGTGTTGTTAATATGAGCAAAAGTTAATGCATAAAAAGAAGAATATTCCGAGTGCCTAATTACGTTGAAGGGTATAACAGTTATTCCTTCACCTGGTATTTATTGGGCACCTCGTACATTCAAACCTCAAAAAAAGGTTTGTCTGATGAGCGTTTTCATCTGTGTGTGTTTTTTTTTTTTTTTTTTTTTAAGCCTTATTTTTCCTAGTTCCTGCTTCCTCCTGTCTTGGTCGGTTATTAGTTTCTTGCAGCTGAATATTTTATTTGAAGGATAAGTTTATTCATTGAGCACAGAAGGGAAGAAACAGGAAGAGAATCGTGGAAGCTGAGTTCTGCTGTTATTGATCAAATACCTGCCACTGTTAATCTGATTCATCCTTTAAGCCACGTCTATATAGTCAATCAACCATTCACCATTAGGAAAAATACGGAGGCAACAGACTTACAGCAGCTGCCCTGCTCCCTCCCAAATGGTTTCCACGTCAAGGCTTCGGCTTAACCTTAAAACTATGAGAAAGTTCATGGAGCATTTCATTGCGGAGCCAGCAGTCAGCCTCCTGAACAGATATTCAACCCTCTTACGGCAAAAAGATGCTACGGGGGAAACGCTTTGTAAGACACAGCAGGAAACAGACCATGGTAGTAGCTACTTTTAGCTTCTGACAATGTTTTGTATCATTTTTTCAGTCCAATTCATCCACCAAAGCGGCTCCTCAGCCCTTGGTTAGCTTTGGGATAATTTTTACCGTAGGCCTATGAAGTATTAACTTTAGAAAAGCCACGGTAAGTCTCAGAGCTCCCACTGTGGCCAGGGACAGCAGATGAATGGAAATGGAGGAGCAGCAAGTGGGGCAAATACAAAGCAAACGGCGTGGCTCCTGGGTTCGCCCCCAGGAAGCCCAGGCGGGGTGTTTCCGGCGCTACTTGCCTTGCAAACTGTAGATCTCTCCAACGCTGCTCTGCCGGGTGATGTGGTGCCAGTAGGCGCTTCGAGGAAGAGAGATCGATTTGGATAACGTCATGGGTTCCGTCAAGCTTGTCTGAAGCTAAAAGAGAAAGAAACTGTGTCTCAGGCTTTACTTAAAATGTTCAATTCAAATCGGCTCTTGAAAAAGTTCAGGGTTAAATATGAGTGACATATAATAGACTCTATTACAGGTTCCTGCATAACATGCTGTTTCAAGATATCACTTTGGGGGGGGGGGGCGCGGGGGGAAGGGGCTGCGCTGGGCGGCTTGAAGGGTATTAGTTCCCTGACTAGGGATTGAACCCGGGGGCACCGCAGGGAAAACGCTGAGTCCTAACCACTGGACCGCCAGGGAAGCCCCAAGATCATCATTTTTAAGTAAGGAAAACCGTGACTTAAAAAATATGAAATAAACACTTGTAAACAATTAATCTCATTAATTAAGAAGGGAATGAAAAGATGAAAGACCGATTCCAAGGGGAATTCAAGGAGCTTACAGTCGGTCAGGAACGCGGGTGAAGAACCACAGCGGTGATCCATTCTATTCCACCAGACACGTTTATCTGCACTTCGATAAGCAAGAATTACCTGCATGACTATCAGCGTTCTACAATTTACTGAACTGTAAAATAACTCAAAAAATGGAGGTGCAACCCCTGTCAGAAACAGACACCCCAAAAGAGCACCAAACGCAAGATGGCATTTCATTTTCACCCCTTTGAGTGTCTGTTGGGCTGCATCCCGAGACCTATAAACCCTGTACTTGCCCAGCTTCTAGACTGAAGAGCCCAGAGTCAGAGACATCAGCGGTTTCAAGGCCACAATTCCCAACCATTTTGGCACCAGGACCGATTTCGTGGAAGAGAATTTTCCCACAGACGGGGTGGGGTGGATGGTTTGGGGATGATTCAAATACATTACATTTATCGTGCACTTTATTTCTACAGTTATTACAACAGCTCCACCTCAGAGCATCAGGCATTCAATCGCAGAGGTTGGGGGGCCCTGGTTTAATGGCTGGGGACGCTCACATGTTGGAAGCAAGGTCCTGGAGCGACGCCCTGGTGTGCGGCAACACAGCAGCAGTGTTACAGGGGGATGGACGTCAGGAGGGCGCGTTAGTTACCAGGGCAACCAGCAGAGGCGCCAGAGGCTCCTCAGCACCCCTGTGATTAGAGTAAGCACCAGGGGGGGCTGGGGTGGGCATCCCAGGTGACCCTAGTGGTAAAGAACCCATCTCCCAAGGCAGGAGACTCAGGTTCCATCCCTGGGTCAGGAAGATCCCCTGGAGGGCGTGGTGACCCACTCCAGTATTCTTTCCTGGTGAATTTCCACCCTCCACAGGGTCGCAGAGGGTGGGACAAAACTTAAGTGACTCAGCATGGGGCCTGGGGCAAGTGCTTAGGCAGGCCAGTTATGCGAGCAGGTTGCAGGTGAAGAAGACACTGGCCAGGCAGGGGACAGACAGAGGGCAAGAGGACAGCCATGCTGAGGGGCCGGGCCACACAGCATCTTATGTTCCTAACACCCGCCCCCAGCCTTGGCCAATGGCTCCTCCCTCAAACGGACCTCATTCCTCACTCCTTCGACAGAAAACAGTGCTTTCCCTGAGAAGTTCTGTGATAAAAGGGTCATGCGTGCCTGGCACTCAGGCGCTTCAGTCGTGTCTGAATCTTTGTGACCCCGTGGACTGTAGTCCGCCAGGCTCCTCTGTCCATGGGATTCTCCAGGCAAGAATACTGGAGTGGGTTGCCCTGCCCTCCTCAAAGGGGTGGTATCTTTTCTCATTTGAGAGATAAACTTCAGGTTAGCTACAGAGATCCACACAACATCCTATCAGGTGATGCTCGGACACATGATTAGTTCAAAGAGAATGATACTTTACATTGCATTTTCCAGAAGAAATTCATTTTCATTGATTCACAGTATTTTCTTCAGAAGTCCCAGAAATGGTTTTGTTTGACCCTGGCTCACATTTCTCTGATGTAATCTGAGCCAATGTGCACTTTCTGACAATGGGTGATCCTCTAATTAATAACACATGTCTTCTTTATTTAGTGACTGACTCCTGGCAAAACTGGGAGCCATAAACATCACCTTGGTCAAATCTGGCCTTGGAGTCCCATTTGCTCGCTGGTGGGGGACCCTGCCCCCTGGGGCTCATATATGCATCCAGAGTGGCTGCCCTTCCGAGAAGGTGCTGTCCAGAGTTCCTGATATGATAAGTTAATGACAGGCCCTTAAAGCCACATAAAACTAGGAGGCTTTTAAGTTTTAACTAAAGATGAAGCCATAGGACTTGAACGTATTTGTTCGATTTCACTTTTTAGTAGTGAGGCATTTCTAGAACTGCCGTGTCTTGCCACAGAAGTGCCCTACTTGGTGTATCTGAGAGTCTAACTCTCTTGAAGGTCTTTTTCTTTTTTTAAAGGATGGCTTCAAACATAGCAACACTGGAGCCAACTTTTCAAAATTTTCTCTATTTCAAAATTTTTCTTTTTTCTATGAAACGGGTATACTAACACACTGACACCCCATGGTTGGCAGACAGTGGGTGTATGAGCCATGCTAAGTCGCTTCTGTCGTTTCCAACTCTTTGCGACCCCACGGGCTTCCCTGGGGGCTCAAATGGTAAAGAATCTGCCTGCGATGCGGGAGACCCGGGTTCGATCCCTGGGTTGGGAAGATCCCTTGGAGAAGGGAATGGCAACCCACTTCAATATTCTTGCCTGAAAAATCCATGGATGGAGGAGCCTGGCAGGCTACAGTCCATGGGGTCCCAAAGAGTCGGGACACAGCTGAGCGACTAACACTTTCCCTTTCAAGGGCTTCAGTCATATCCGACTCTGCAATCCCATGAACTGTGACCCGCCAGGATCTTCCATCCATGGGATTCTCCAGGCAAGAATACTGGAGTGGGTTGCCATGCACTTCTCCAGGGGATCTTCCCGACCCAGGGATTGAACCCCTGCCTCTTAAGTCTCGGGCATTGACTGGCGGGTTCTTTACCACTAGCGCCACCTGGGCTGTTAGGGAGAAGCCAGAACATCTGAGTTCCAGAAGGGCCGTGGAGGACTGAAGACCACTGCAAATTATTGGAGAGCCTGCCTTCAGAAGCAGGGCTCTGGGTTCCAGCCTTTCACACCCGGCTGGCTGGTGACTGCTCTGGCTGATGAGGGCGGGTACTGTGAGGCTGTTTCGGGCACACCCTTTAAGACCCTGGGGGGAGTTTCTTGCCTCCGTTGTTCTGAGTCACCAGGCGAGCCTCACTGTTTTGAGGCTGCCGTGGGCTGAGGAAGCCCCGGCTCCCTGTGTCCACAGGCCATTAAATCGAGGTCTGACTCCTAGAAAGTCCAACCATTTTCATCTTACAGATAGAAAATCCAAGTCCAGGAAAATTCAAGGATTTGCTCGAGGTAAAATCCTGAGTGCAGAACCCCCAACAGAAAACAGTCCTCCTGACTTCTGAGTCCACTGCTCTTTATCCTGTTCATATGCTGATCTCTCCTGGGAAGGCGAGCTTCCTCCCGCACGAATGACAACATAGCCTTGTGTTTTGAGAGGAGTCTTGCTGCCAAGAAGCAGCAGGAAGGGCCTGACCACTGATGTGATTTTTGTGAACGCATACGCTCCCAGCACCTCTTCCCATTTTACTAACAATATCATCCAGCTTGTGCCACTGCCTTCTGCAATTTCCCTTCACTGTTCTGGGACCCCGCCAGCCCTTGTGAAAAAACTTAATGCTAATTTGTGTTCACCTACATAAAATTCATGTGTATTAAAAAAAAAAAACTGTTAAATATATCAACTTTCCTTTTGTGCTGCCTCTCCCTAATTATTGCCTAGAATTTTAAAAATCATATTAGCACTTGAGACACAAATCTCTATGACTGGGAGGGAAGAAAGTTACCACTTACAGATGAGCAGTTAGGAGTCATTCTCTATATGCAAACTGGTTTCATAGGTTATCTCCTTTAATATTCACATAAATTATCAACAAATGTGCCATCTGACTTTTACAGACAAGGGAAATGGGGCTCTGGGGGGTCATGGGACTTGTTCATGGTGTCACAGCCAGTGGGCGATGCCTCTGGGGCTCGGAGCCCATGACGTCCTTCCCTCTTTACCACAGTTTGTTGTAAAATAATTGATTGGAAACTTCTATTCAAAAGGCAGGTAAGATGAGAATTACTCCAGTTGGGTCAATTCCACTGGACTGATGCAGAATGTGAGCACCTCTCTCCTATGTTCAAAAATAAAAGACCACAATTTGTGTGGCAGAGGCTCAGAGCTAAGTCCACTGGCTTTGTGGTCCGCAACTTGTTATCAGAGATCAACACCACAGTTGCCTAGCCATTTGACTTCAGGCAAGGTACGTAAACTTTTTTTTTTTTTCCAAGATTCAATTTTTCCTTATCTCTAAATTAAAGATAAGACACATTTAATGTGCTTCCAGTGTTGTTGTAAATATCTTACAAGACGATGCTTTTACTATGAAAAGCACACTCATGTCCAAAGTGCTCAGTAAAGACCACCGATCTAAGTCTAAGAGCTCAACAGAAGCAAAAAAACTCATTCCACCCTCTCCTTCCCCTGCTGTATTTGTAAGTCCATAGACATGCAGCTTATCAGAAACACACAACCCAATCAAAAAATGGGTGTAAGACCTAAATAGACATTTCTCCAACAAAGACATACAGATGGCCAGCACACATAAAAAAGATGTTCAACATCACTCATTACTCGAGAACTGCAAATCAAAACTATAATGAGGTATCACCTCACACCCATGAAAATGTCATCATCAAAAGATGACAAACAGTAAATGCTGGAGAAGATGTGGAGATAAAGGGAAAACCATCTTGCATGGTTGGTAGGAACGTACACTGATACAGCCACTCTGGAGGATCCTTAAAATACTAGGAATAAAGCTACCGTATGACCCAGCAAGCCCACTACTGGGCATGCACCCCGAGAAAACCGGTCTTCAAAAAGGCACAGCTTCTCTGTATGACGAAGAGAATTAAAACGTGCTTCCTACGGGCAGATGTGCCAGCCAGCCCCTGGTTTGTCTGAGACAAGAGGAATGGGTGGGGAAACCATGTAGATGAGACCCAGGGCAGAAATCCAGGTGGTGGGGCCGAGTGTTCATGTGACGTGGGACACGAATGTCAGCGTAAGAAAAAAACACAATGCTTCATAAGGAAAAGCTCAACACCGGCGCACTCCCTCAAGAACAGTTAGTTTTATTTGTTCTTGGAAAAGAGCTCATGAAACTCGAAAGCTGCACAGAAATCGAAGCCCAGGAGACCGTACACCAGTCAAGCTTGGCACTGTTTGGATTCGTTCAGACAGTCCTCTGAAGTTAGAAGGTTTATGGATGATTGGTTTCTCACAGACTTAATTCTCAATAGGGGACACTCACTCTTAATCTTCCATTTTATTCAACGTAACTAGGAAAAAAAATAGAAGGTACCTTGCTGAGTTTGTAGCAGACTCACAAATAAAATGCAGTTTATATAGTCACGAACTGGAAGCTGTTAGGTGACGTTTAAAATTGGACTTTGTGGGATAGTATTTTCATTAACTTGAAACAGAATAGGTGTCATTATTACATACTTTAAACCATGTATTGACCAAAATACTTCCGCAGAGTGCGAAAAAAAGCTGGACTTTGGAATAACATCAGAAATTATTACAAACATCTACATAAATACTTTGAATGCCACTCTAATCTGTACTCAGTAAAGTTTTTTTTTTTTTTTAATGTTTATCAGCTTGCATCTTTTGCCTCCTTTTTTTTTTTGATGGCATTTTGTTGTTGTTGTTTTATTTTATCTGTTATTTATTTTAGGCCATGCCATGCAGCACGAGATCTTAGTTCCCCAACCAGGGATGGGATCCACACTCCTGCAGTGGGAGCTCACAGTCTTAATCACAGGCCCACCAGGGAAATCCCAGTAATGCTTTTAAGAATATATATTCTTTATCTATCTATCATCTGTAAGCAGATACATTTACAGAGCTACCCTTTGAATCTAAGGAATATGATGAATACATTAAATTAAAAGATTAATTAAACATTAAATTTCATAGGTGTTTTAAATAAAAGTTTTGCTGTCATTTGATTTTGAAGTATACAGAGGCTGTAATACGTGTATGTAATTAATTTCCAGTGTATGCATATAGTGAATTCTGGGATAAACTTTAGTGGTGGTTATAAAATTTTACCCATTTAAAATGAAAGGTTTTCCTTTTGCCGTGTTATGAATTACCTCATAATTATTGAGCTTTTACTAAGGACCAGGTGGCAGTCTAACCCTCTGCAGTGGGTGCTCTTGCTCCTTCTTCCTTCTTTTAAGGAGAGGAAGGTAAGTGACTTGCAGGAGGTCACACGGCTCTGCTGGTTTTTCCCTGGAGTCTCCCTGGTTACCCAGCATGCTGTGCGGCTTCCGCATAGTGCGTGTGCATCCAGGGACTGACAACTATGCTCACATTCTTTAGGTGTAGCCTTAATGGTCTTCTCATGCAATTCTTACATCAATTTCCTAGATTTTAGACTGCCCCTACTGGCCTACTCCCCCACACCCATTTTACAGCATTGTCGCAAAGAGGAGTCAGTCTGATTCTTTGGGTTGTATGCATATATGTCATATATGTTTGTATGCTGAATCATTTTGACTGACTTTTGAAATCTGTTTTTTTTTTTTTTCTCTCTCTCTTAAGGAAATTACACTTGTAATTGGGGCTTTCCTGGTGGCTCAGTGGTAAAGAATCTGCCTGCCAAGCAGGAGACTTGGGTTTGATCCCTGGGTTGTGAGGATCTGGAGAAGGAAATGGCAACCCACTCCAGTATTCTTGCCTGGAGAATCCCACAGACAGAGGAGCCTGGTGGGCTACAGTCCCCAGCGTCGAAAAGAGTTGGACACGACTCAGTTACGAAACAACAACGACACTCCTGTAATTGCCAAGAGCAGATTGTATGCCTCTGAATAAGTAAGACTACTATAGTTTAAAGAAATGAAAAAAGAACGATTTTTGTAGATTTCCCTACTATTGTTCTATTCTAGCAATATAAATAAAAGAAACAAAATTGTCTTTTAAACACAGTTGAACTTTTAAACGTTAGACATTAATTTTCCTTATACCTTATGAATTGTAATCAAGTTGATTATATGTTATATACATATATATGATATATAATACATTTTTTTAAGTGACATCTAGAGTCACAGCAACTTCCAAAGAGAAAAAAAACACACAATCTAAATAAAATTTTGACCATCATGCTATGTCTCAGCACAATGTATTAGAAAAATTATATGCTGCCTTCCTGTCATTTCCATCTCATTTGTGTATTTATTGCATATAGAAATTAGTATTTTCTTTGTTTTTGTTTAGAAACTAATTTTCCTTTAGTGTTTTGAAACATCAGGAACACGGGCCCACGTTAGTTATCAACTATAATAATTTGTTCTAACTGAGCTTGTGTTAGTTTAATCAGTGTCGGCCAATCAGTAAAAGAAAATTTCACAAAAATGCCAACAGCGTTTCCCAGCAGGGAACCGGTCATTGTCAGTAATAATGAAGGCTCTTGTCTGCTGGTTAATAATTGATAACACTGAGCAAGAGAGTCAAGAATAGAACTTTGGAGAAGGAATTCATACGCAGATATTCCTATATTTTGGTTGTAACATACCATTTGCCATCATAAATCACTCATTTAAACAATTTATAGAATTTCATAACCTTCTATGAGTAAACCTAGAAAAGAGATTGCAAAAAATGTTAACATTTTCCTGTCTATAGCTCATAAGATTATCTTGCTTCCAAATTCTTCATCTTTTCAGTATGGGAGAACTAGTTTTTTTTTTCCCCCATAGCTGATAGAGATTCACGTAAAATGAGGGTATGAAGAATGCTGTCACTCAAAAGAAAGCCAAACTGCCCAGGATAGGTCCCATTCTGGAAGCTTGCTTATTTCTTCAAAATTCATAAATGGGCACATGGTACTCCTCGCCTTATTAAGCAGGGACTTGAAAGAAATTGAAAGATAGAATTTAGTGACAGTTGGGAATAACAGTTTAGAGTCTTCAGAATACTTATGACAAGTATTATGGTATTTTATACACTCTAGGATGCCATCATTAGAAAGACACGTGATTTTATGGAGCACTAGGAAAGAACAGTGCTGCTAGTTAAATCGTTAACTCTCATCTGACTTGAGAGACATTAAACTGTGAAAAAGATACCCATCTTGGAATTCATGCCATGGAATAGCATTTCCTTGGTCATACAGCTACTTAGACAAGAACTATTTCATAGGCTGGTAGCAGTCAATACTTGGGTAAGATCTGTGATCATGTATAAATCTGGAAGGGCAAATACACTAACTCTGAGTCGCAGTCTAAGTCACTTGTACATGAAACCAGCTTCGTTCTCCCCTCTCCACTGTCCTCCTCCAAGGCAGGCCTACTATGTGCTAATGGGGTGGCTGGAGAGGCAGACACTGCTGCCTCCTCACCAGAAATCTCTTTTCATCTTACATGATAAAAGGGAAATAAGATCATTTGTCTTTAAATGCTTACTGTTCAAAAGGCTTACTGTTTGGGGAACAGTAAAACTTTCTAGTTTGTTAAATGTGTGACTTTAACTTGCTTTTATTTCTGGTAACAAGAGCAAGTAAAATGATAGATCTTAGTGAAAGAAAACTATTTGTTTTCTAGGAAGGACATTCTATGTGAGACTCTTGCTGTTTTTCTCCATCCACTGGAGCTTAGGAAGACCACAGAAGTGACAGTTTTGGACAGCAGCACCTTTAAGTCCCGCCAGTGGTGTTTTTTAGGCATCACACGTGGTTTGCTATCTTGCTCGTATTTCAATAACTGATGCTGTTTGTCCTTAAATTGTGCCCAGAGCTTTTCAGGTGATCAGGAAGCAAGAATGACTGAGAACAGGAGCATTCCAGACACTATGTTTTTAAAGGACAAACTGTAATTTTTGTTATGGGGGGTTCTTTGCTTTTAAATCACTGACATTGTTACGAAGCTTAAAATGACTAATGACAATCCCTCTTTCTTTCCTTATTTTTGATAAGCTATCAGGAAAAACCTGTGTTTTAAAAATTCCATTTATATTCAAGTCAATGTATGACAAAAACCACTACAATATTGTAAAGTAATTAGCCTCCAACTAATAAAAATAAATGAAAAAAAAATTCCATTTATATCTTCTCATCAGCTCCTTCCCTGTGTACATTTCATAGCATTTATAAAGCTTAAGAACATACAAAGCAAATTTAAAACAAGAAATTTCTTTTATATTATTTGTGTTTGTGTGTGTAGTATTGTGTGTGTATGTATGTAACAGATCCATTGAAATACAAAATTAAATTATTTCAGGGCCTTTGAGGTCTTGTTGACGATGATGTTAGCCTACACTCACCCTTCACAGGCAGAGCCATGCAAGCACCGTTGAGATGTGTTTTGATGAATGGCTGTTATCACCGAAACAATGAAAACTTTCCTTGAAATTGCTGCACATGCAAAGTGGAACACCTTCATTTTTGACAACAGAATTAGAAGAACTTGGAGTGTTTTATCTAATTTATGACCTCTGTGAAACGGAAACAAATTCAAGAAGTGACATTGTTTAAATATGTGGCTTTAATAATTTCCCCTGTGTTCTCAAATAATTTGAAAGTTGGTAGTCACACTTTTTCACCCGGTTTAAGCCACTGGATAACTGAAGAAGTCCGAGCCTGCTGTTTTAATACTGTCCCCTTCCCCTTCCATCTCCGAGCACTCAGATCTACAGTGTACCCCTATCCTGGCTTCCCCTGCCTGAGAGCTCAGTCAGTGGACCATCTGCACCATCCCCGTTACAGCAATAGTCTCCCTCCTCTTCCCTGGACTTGCTTCTCAGTGGCACAGGATAAGACAAAATACAACTGCATCAATGGCAAAGGTGAATCAAATTTGGTGTTGCAATTCTTTTGGCACAGGCTTGTCAGGTGTACTTGAAAGGGACGAACATATTACTTAGCTACAGCTGGGAATAAAACTATCATGTCTTCACCATCATTGCAGATCTCAAAACTACTCCACATCATCATCATCATAATGAACCTTTCATGGTACCTCCTGTGTGCTAGGTCTGTTCTCAGCACTTCATATGTATTAATGCACAGATACCTCATTACAACCAAATAAGTAGAATGATTATGTCCCCATTTTACAGACAGAGGAAAACGAAATATTTAGAGGTTAAATGAGCTGCTCAAGATTACACAGCCCATGAGTAGAACCAGAATGGGAAGCCAGCACACTGAGGGCTGTCCTTACCGCAGACAATTACGGTTGCTTGAAAGAGCTCCTGGACTTTCCTTCATGAAAATACTGTCTAAGTGCCTCTACTTATAAGCATTTTGCCTGTTCAGAACAACTAGAAGTAAAGAACTATGCCTGCTGACTAATAGAAAATGACATCACAGTTGTTCATTTTAGCTCAAAATGAACACCAGCAGATTGTAAATATGGTCTGATAATGACTGTGTTTCTCAAATAATTCAAAATTTGGTAGTTACTTTTTTTCTTCCAATTTAAGCCATTAGAAAAATGTTGTATTAATTAGGTAACTGTTAAAATAACTTAAATTTAACCCAAATCTTTCTCAAGACTAAATCCTACCAACGTCCTGGTGGTACTTCATCAATTAATCCCATAGTCTTATATTAATAATCCTCTTTATGTTCCAGCTACTCGTTCACTTCTCACTGAAGGCCAAATGGAAGCCTGACTTGCATTTGCCACCCTTAGATATTAGGAAGGTTCTTTAAACCGTATCTTGGATAGAGAGACAAAAATGTGTATGTAGTATTGACAAAATTTGAAATGTATTAAGAATAATGTAAAATCATTCCTTAAACCACTTTGTCTTCTTACATTTAAAAGATAATTTTACATTTCAAGTCATTATGTATTTGAGATTTTTTAAAGTCCAAATAAAATAATACTAGATAGAAAGCCCCATAGTCTTTTAATGGAATAGAAATATGAGTATTTTTCTGGGTAATGACCCACCTATTTCTCAAAACTCCACTTTTGTCCTCTCATAGATGGGTTCTAATGCATCCCTATAAATTCTGTGGAAAGACAATATTGATCTCTTTTGATGATCAATGACCAATAATAATTCTTTTGTTTGCTTTTCAAAGAAGTTAGTAGTAAAGCTTATACTGTTTTTCAGATACTTGTAAAATTTGCTATTTCAGATTCTTTATGAAATTATTTCTAAGCTTGACCTTGAAACTACAGTATAGTTCCAGGACAGGATAATAGACACCTGGTAAACAGTATAAGCGCCTTCTGCAAACATTTTAGTATTGGCTCTGAAACATGGACAGAAAGAGCTAGGAGTTTCAGAGAATCTAAAATAAATACAAAGACAGAAAGAAAAATGGCACGCTTTCTGGTAGAAACCTGTTTTCCTCGTTATTGTGGGTCCACACTCACATCTCTGATTGTCCGGCTACGTGTGGAGATATGCAGAGGGCGCCGCTCCCTGTCTGACTCTCCGAGCATGCCATCCCTCTTCAGGTAACCATGGCAACAGGTCACAGGTACATACACAAAGTGCATGGCTCCCTGCAGCGGCCACAAACAGCTGCTTTGTCATACACTGAATAGAATATTCGAGAGATGAGGTTCGGTAATTGGGACAGGCTCTCAGGGCCGGGGTGGGGGTGGACACTGGGGCGCTGTCCTGAATGGACCCACATATACACGATGCGCATTGGAGCTCAGTGACATTCATTTCCAAGCTGTTAGGTTACCAAGGAAGGGGCCTTACCCGGGCCTTCTGCTCCATTTCTAGCATTAATCTCTCATGCTGCTCAGCTATGGCCAGTGTCGCAGAATGGACCTTCTGATAGATCATTTCTCCTTCCCTTGTTTGAAAAGTGAACAGTCCTTCTCCTGTGTCACACATTCTGTGAGAACAGAGACAGGGAAAGAGATGGGTCTTCATGTGCTCAAGTGCGTAACAGTTCTCCTCGCCCTGTAATCCCCTCCGCCTTGACCCACACAGGCATGAGTGAAGCAGATTCATCCTGGACCAAACCAACCAGCTAGCCAGCCAGCTAACCAACCAATACACCTATAAATGGTGCATGAGAGTGAAACTCAGGGTGAATATCCACGCACATTTGTAATTTTAAAGATGAAGTGTTCACAGCAGTGTAAAAGCAATTTCAGTTATGGCAGTGCACGTCTTACCAATATTTAAAGAATAAAAACAAATTGTTGCTTTAAGAACCTTTGCATTGATATCATAGCACTATCTCCTATGACTTGATAGCTCTTGAAATCTTAAGAATGAAAATCAGCAATTTTATACTCATTGCAGCAGGAACCAAGGAGCAGACTTTAAGGATCTGCATACATAGGTTGAAGCTTTTATTCAAACTGAAGAATCCTTACGTAAATCTCAGTATATACTAAGAGACAACATGGCAGAGGGGAGACTCAACATGGATATAAGAATATTTGTTTGAACCTTCGCTCAGCCACTTACCAGCAGTGTGACCCTGAGCAAGCTAACCCTCCTTTCAACATTTCCAGCAGGAAAAAATTATAATACACATGTCATAAGATCATTCATGACAGTTAAGAGATGATACAATATTTTTAGTGTCATTTAGCATGTATTAAGTGCTCAAAAATGTTGGTTATTATTTTCATCATAAATATGACACTAATCTCAATATCCACCACAGAGAATCTGTTGGTTTAAATATAATATTTTTATCTGACGGACTATTACAAAGCTATTATCATGTCATTTATGAAAGCACGTAATAACATTGAAACTCTATTTCTTCTTTCAACCATGCCGTGTGGCTTGTGAGATCTCAGTTCCCTAACCAGAGATTCAACCTGGACCACAGCAGTGAAAGCACAGAATCCTAACCACCTGGCCACCAGGGAACTCCCTAAAATTCTTACAGTGTAAATTCAAGAGGAAAAAAATCAGAATACAAATTCCTTTTCTATTATTTAACTATGATTACTTTTTAAAATGGGGTTTCCTAGGTGGTGCTAGTGGTAAAGAACCCACTTGCCAATGCAGGGGACTTAAGAGACACGAGTTTGATCCCTGGGTCAGGAAGGTCCCCTGGAGGAGGAAGTGGCAACCCACTCCAGTATTCTTGGCTGGGAAATCCCATGGAGAGAGGAGCCTGGTGGGCTCTAGACCCTCATGTCGCAAAGAGTAGGACATGACTGAAACGTCTTAGCACTCATGCACCTTTAAAACAATTTTTTCTTGGAATAAAACCACTGACAGTTCCTCAGGCAGCAAGATTATGGATATATTTTATTAATAAAGACTAATTCCAAAATAAAAAAAATTAATTAATATTTTAAACCAGCTTTTAAAAATAGTTGGCAGCCTTCAGAAAGAGGCACTGAGGATCAATATGATGTTCCAGTTCACAGACTGGATATTAACAGGATGGCCATGTTGTTGTTTTCAGGCTATAACACCAAAAGATTTGCATGAAATACTCATGAGGCCAACCCCCATCTTCCAGCACCGAAAAGATTTTAGATTCTTCTCTGTGATTCTCCGAGGAGTTTCAGTAGAAAAGAAATGTCTCAAGAGGCTTTAGAAATTACAGAGGCTGCAACTGCCAGCCCTTAGGGCCCCATAGAGCCAGCACTTAGCTTCTGTGAAAGAGATCTTAATAAAATTCACACAGCGTGAAATGGAAAGTCTGAGGGAAAAATGAAGAGTTTTCACAAAGTGAAACAAATGAGCTTTCTTTGTTGATTCTGAGGAGTAAAGAACCCCAACAGGAAAAGCAGGCAAACCATTGAGAAGCGGTGAGCCCGTCTCATCTGAGGTTGAGTTTTGTTCATTGTCACTGGAAAAACACTGCTTATTAGCCTTTGAAAATCAGATAACGAAGATACAAATTGTTATTTTATACCCAGTCACTGAGATGCACAGGTCTAATCCTTTGCCACTTCCTGGGACTTAACTATGCCTAGCGGGGGTGTCTGAAGGCATACAGAAGGGATTATATTTTTCCCCCCCAAACTCTGAAATAAAAATTTCATCCATTGGTCAAGAAACCAGGAATTAGAACACACTGGCTTAAAAAAACAGAGAACTTTTGGGTAGAAGATTCTGTTTTCTCAACATAGGTACCCAAAGCCAAGCTGAAATTACACTTCTTTAGTACAACTGGCTCAGATTTATGACTTCTGTCAGCAGTGTTGGAATAAGCAGTTTAGGTTTTTCCTAGTTATTATTTAAAACATGTACTCTTGGGAGTGGTAAGCAACAGATATTTTTTCTTATACGTCTAAAAAGTTTTGTGGTAGCAAGCCAGTGCTAGAGAGGACAAGATGAGAGATGAAATCACTGTGATGACCAATGCCTTGATCCTCAACATGGTCCCCTGACCAGCAACACTGGGAGCTGTCCAGAGTGCTGAAGTGGAACCTGCATTTTGACTTTTTTTTTTTTTTTTTAAAGTTGGAATATAATTGCTATGACAAAGGATGCAAGAAGATACAATGGAGAAAAGAGAGCCTCTTTAATAAGAGGTGCTGGGAAATCTGGACAGTTGCATGTAAAAGACTGAAATTAGAACAGTATCTAACACTATACACACACAAATAAACTCAAAATGGTTTAAAGATGTAAATGTAAGACCGGACACTATAAAACTCTTAGAGGAAAACACAAGAAGAACACTCTTTGACATAAGCCACAGAAAGATCTTTTATGACCCACTTCCTAGAGTAATGAAAACAAAAACAAAAATAAACAAATAGGACCTAATTAAACTTGAAAGCTTTTTGCACAGCCAAAGGAAATCATAAACAAGATGACAGCTTTCAGAATGGGAGAAAATATCTGCAAATGAAGCAATGGACAAAAGATTAATCTCTAAAATATACAAGTAGCTCACAAAGCTTGATAAAAACAAGCCAATCAGAACCTGCATTGTGACAATATGCTTTGCACACACATTATAGTTTGAAAAATACTGGCCTATAGGACTCTTTCCATAGGCCACCATGTCACTCAAGGGAGTGGGGGATGATACTTGGAACCCATAAGAGGAAAAATTAGGAGTGATATTTGCACAGTTTAAGACTGTGACATGTGGACTTGAAAGAAAGGAAGAAGTATGACAAAATGGACAAAAAGCAGAAAAGAACACTTTCCATAATCTGGGAAGAACTAAGATAGAGGAGTAGCCCACATAGTCAACAAAAGAGTCCGAAATGCAGTGCTTGGATGCAACCTCAAAAATGACAGAATGATCTCTGTTCAATTTCCAAGGCAAACCATTCAATATCATGGTAATCCAAGTCTATGCCCCAACCAGCAATGCTGAAGAAGCTGAAGTTGAACAGTTCTATGAAGACCTTTAGGATCTTCTAGAACTAACACCCCCAAAAAGATGTCTTTTTCATTATACGGGACTGAAATGCAAAAGCAGGAAGTCAAGAGATAACTGCAGTAACAGGCAAATTTGACCTTGGAGTACAAAATGAAGCAGGGGGAAAGGCTAACAGAGTTTTGCCAAGAAAATGCACTGGTGATAGCAAACACCCTCTTCCAGCAACAAAAGAGAAGACTCTACACATGGACATCACCAGACGGTCAACACCGAAATCAGATTGGTTATATTCTTTGCAGACAAAGATGGAGAAGCTCTATACAGTCAGCAAAAACAAGACTGGGAACTGACTGTGGCTCAGATCATGAACTCCGCATTGCAAAATTCAGACTTCAATTGAGGAAAGTAGAGAAAACCACTAGACCATTCAGGTATGACCTAATTCAAATTACTTATGATTATATAGTGGAAGTGACAGATAGATTCAAGGGATTAGATCTGATAGACACAGTGCCTGAAGAACTATGGATGGAGGTTCGTGACATTGTAAGGAGGCAGTGATCAAGACCATCCCCCAAAAAAAGAAATGCAAAAAGGCAAAATGGTTGTCTGAGGAGGCCTTACAAATAGCTGAGAAAAGAAGAGAAGTAAAAGGCAAAGGAGAAAAGGAAAGATATTCCCATTTGAATGTAGAGTTCCAAAGAATAGCAAGGAGAGATAAGAAAGTCTTCCTCAGTGATCAATGCAAAGAAATAGAGGAAAACAATACAATGGGAAAGACTAGAGATCTTGTCAAGAAAATTAGAGATACCAAGGGAACATTTCTTGCAAATATGCATACAATAAGGGACAGAAATGGTATGGACCTAACAGAGGCAGAAGATATTAAGAAGAGGTGGCAAGAATACATAGAAGAACTAGACAAAAAAGACTGTCATGACACAGATAACTAGGATGTAGTTATCTACATCTACTACAACTAGGATGGTCTGACCATTCAACTAGAGCCAGACATCCTGGAATGTGAAGTCAAGTGGGCCTTAGGAAGCATCACTATGAACAAAGCTAGTGGAGGTGATGGAATTCCAGTTGAGCTGTTTCAAATCTTAAAAGATAATGCTGTGAAAGTGCTGCATTCAATATGCCAGCAAGTTTGGAAAACTCAGCAGTGGCCACAGGACTGGAAAAGGTCCATTTTCATTCCAAACCCAAAGAAAGGCAATGCCAAAGAATGTTCAAACTACTGCACAATTGCACTCATCTCACACACTAGCAAAGTAACACTCAAAATTCTCCAAGCCAGGTTTCAACCATACATGAACTGTGAATTTCCAGATGTTCAAGCTGGATTTAGAAAAGGCAGAGGAACCAGAGATCAGCCTGCCAACATCCATTTAATCATCAAAAAAGCAAGAAGTGTTCCAGAAAAACATCTACTTCTGCTTTATTGACTACACCAATGCCTTTGACTGTGTGCATGACAACAAACTGGAAAATTCTTCAAGAGATGGGAATACCAGACCACCTTATCTGCCTCCTGAGAAATCTGTATGCAGATAAAGAAACAGTAGTTAGAACTGGACATGGAACAACAGACTGGTTCCAAATAGGAAAAGGAGTACATCAAGGCTGTATTGTCATCCTACTTATTTTATTTATATGCAGAGTACATCATGCAAAATGCCAGGCTGGATGAAGCACAAGCTGGAATCAAGATTGCCGGGAGAAATATCAGTAACCTCAGATAGGCAGATGACACTACCCTTACAGCAGAAAGTGAAGAGCCTCTTGATGAGAGTGAAAGGAATGAAAAAGTTTACTTACAGCTCAACATTCAGAAAACTAAGATCATGGCATCTGGTCCCATCACTTCATGGCAAATAGATGGGGAAACAATGAAAACAGTAAGAGACTTTATTCTTTTGGGCTCCAAAATCACTGCAAATGGTGATTGCAGCCATGAAATTAAAAGACGCTTACTTCTTGGAAGAAAAGCTATGCCAACTTAGACAGCATATTAAAAAGCAGAGATGTTACTTTGCCGACAAAGGTCCATCTAGTCAAAGCTATGGTTTTACCAGTAGTCATGTCTGGATAGGAAACTTGGACTATAAAGAAAGCTGAGCGCTGAAGAATTGATGCTTTTGAACTGTGGTGTTGAAGACGACTCTTGAGAGTCCCTTGGAAAGCAAGGAGATCCAACCAGTCCATCCTGAAGGAAATCAGTCCTGAATATTCATTGGAAGGACTGATGCTGAAGCCGAAGCTCCAATACTTTGGCCACCTGATGCGAAGAACTGACTCATTGGAAAAGACCCTGATGCTGGGAAAGATTGAAGGTGGGAAGGAGAAGGGGACGACAGATGATGAGATGGTTGGATGGCATCACTGACTTGATGAATATGAGTTTAAGCTAGCTCTGGGAGTTGGTGATGGACAGGGCAGCCTGGCGTGCTGCAGTCCATGGGGTCACAAAGAGTCAGACACGACTGAGCGACTGAACTGAACGGAATTGAAAATAGAGGTGCTAGTTACATCTGAATATCCTAATGTCCACCAGTAACATGCACATTCCTCAACTGCACTGATATGAAGATTAAGTGACAATAGCGACAATGTCCGTGTGTCCTGACTGCAAACTTGAATTCTTTTGAAATGTATAAACAATGACAAATGCTATCTCTCTTTATACTTAACAAGGTAGTTGCACAAAATTATACCTATATAAAATAAAAGGTTAAAGAGTAGAAACTCTAAGGTCACTTTCAGCTTTAAGGAACAGTCTGGGGCCTCATAAAAATTCTCAGAAGTAAACAGGAATGGGCTTAGTTGCTCAGTCATGGCTGACTCTGTGCCCACCAGGCTCCTCTGTCCATGGGATTCTCCAGGCAAGAATACTGGAGTGGGTTGCCATGGTCTCCTCCAGGGGATCTTCTTGACCCAGAGATCAAACCTGCATCTCTTATGTATCCTGCATTTCAGGCAGGTTCTTTACCACTAGCACCACCTGGGAAGCCTAAAGATATATATATATAGACAAGCTGGCAGCACTGGGATTCAAACCAACGCCCCTGAAGAGACTGGAGCCTTAACCCAGCACCTTAGACCATGTGGCCACACTACCCTGCTTGTGGTAGGTTGTTAATATTTTGATGTAACAAGAATTTAAAAAATCCTAGTCTTTTCCTTAAATGGCTTTTCCAAATTCCATTCCCCTAGGGATTTAAGAGAGCCTGCTCTCTTTCTTTCGCTCACCTCACCACTCTATTCCAGAACCCCCTGACATAACAGTGGTGTCGGTCTTGTCTCCACTGTGTTCTACTGCAGCAGTATTTACAATAGTCAGGATGTGGAGGCATCCTAAAGGTGCTGACAGATGGATAGAGAAGCTGTGGTACAGATATACAATGGGATATTCCTTAGCCATAAAAGGAATGAGACTGGGTCATTTGTAGAGACATGGGTGTCTTCCATACAGGGTGCAATCAGTCAGAAAAACAAATATCACATAATGAAACTGAAGTCACTCAGTCGTGTCCGATTCTTTTCGACCCCATGGACTGTAGCCTACTGGGCTCCCCCGTCCATGGGATTTCCCGGGCAAGGGTACTGGAGTGGGTTGCCATTTCCTTCTTCAACCAACACATGTGGAATATAGAAAAACAATGCAGGTGAATCTATTTGCAGGGTGAGAACAGAGACACAGACATAGAGAACAGATGTGTGGGTTAGGGGAGGGTGGGAGGAGCTGGAGAGGCAGCTCTGACATATATGCACCCCCAGGTGTGAAACAGGTGACTAGTGGGAAGCTGCTGTCTGGCACAGCGCGCTCAGCTTGCTGCTGTGTGGTGACCCAGAGGTGGGATGGGAGTGGGTGGGAGGGAGAGTATGTATGTATACAGTGACTGAGCCACTTGCTTGTACAGCAAACACACACACAACATTGTAAAGCAATTACATGCCAATTAAAAAAAAGAGAGAGAGAGAGAGAGACCCAGAGTTCACTGTGCAGGCCTGCATTCACAGGACACTGAACTCCAGGGAGGCACCCTCCTATGCATGGGTCCAATGTTCCCTTCAAGGGGAGAAACACCCTCAAAGACGGTGCCACGGAGCCAGTCTCACTTGAGAAAAAGCCCCTGTTGTGTAATCACTGCACGACTGTCCTCCTCTTGTCCTTAGGTCTCAAAATCAGCTCTTTATTTTTTTCCTCTTTTTAATTTATTCTTTTATTGAAGGATAACTGCTTTACAGAATTTTGCTGTTTTCTGTCAAACTTCAACATGAGTCAGCCATAGGTATACATATATCCCCTCGCTTTTGAACCTCCCTCCCATCTCCCTCCCCATCCCACCCCCTAGGTTGACACAGAGCCCCTGTTTGAGTGTCCTGAGCCACACAGCAAATTCTGTTGGCTCTCTATTTCACATGTGGTGATGTAAGCTTCCATGTTACTCTTTCCATACAGCTCACCCTCTCCTCCCCTCTCCCCACGCCCATAAATCTATTCTCTTTGTCTGTTTCTCTATTGCTCCCCTGTAAATAAATTCTACAGTACCATCTTTCTAGATTCCATTTGTATGAGTTAGAATACAATATTTATCTTTCTCTTTCTGACTCACATCACTCTGTATAATAGGTTCTAGGTTAATCTACCTCATCAGAACACACTCAAATGCACTCCTTTTTATGGCTGAGTAATATTCCATTGTGTATATGTACCACTACTTCTTTATCCATTCCTCTGTTGATGAACATCTAGGTTGCTTCCATGTTCCAGCTATTGTAAATAGTGCTGCAACGAACAATGGGATACATGTGTCTTTTTCAATCTTGGTTCCTTCAGGGTATATGCCTAGGACTAGGATTGCTGGGTCATATGGTGATTTTATTCCTAGTTTTTAAAGGAATTTCCACACTGTCCTCCATAGTGACTGTATCAATTTACATTCCCACCAACAGTGCAAGAGAACTCCCTTTTCTCCACACCCTCTCCAGCATTTATTGTCTCTAGACTTTCTGATCATGGCCATTCTGACCGGTGTGAGGTGGTATCTCATTGTAGCTTTGATTTGCATTTCTCTAATAATGAGCAGTGTTGAGCATCTTTTTATGTGTTTGTTGGAGAAGGAAATGGCTACCCACTCCAGTATTCTTGCCTGGAAAATCCCATGGATGAAGGAGCTTGGCAGGCTACAGTCCATGGGGTCACAAAGACTCGGACATGACTGAGCGACACTTCACCTAGCCATCTGTATGTCTTCTTTGGAGAAATGTCTGTTTAGGTCTTCTCCCTATTTTTTGATTGGGTTGTTTGTTTTTCTGGCATTGAGTTGTATGAGCTGCTTGAATATTTTGGGAATTAATCCTTTGTCAGTTGTTTCATTTGCTATAATTTTCTCCCATTCTGAGGATTGTCTTTTCACCTTGCTTATAGTTTCCTTTGCTGTGCAAAAGCTTTTAAGTTAAATCAGGTCCCACTTGTTTACTTTTCCTTTTATTTCCATTACTCTAGGACATGGGTCACAGAGGATCTTGCTTTGATTTATGTCATCAAGTGTTCTGCCTATGTTTTCCTCTAAGAGTTTTATAGTTTCTGATTTTACATTTAGGTCTTTAATCCATTTTATCTTTGTGTATGGTGTTAGGAAGTGTTCTCATTTCATTCTTTTACATGTAGGTGTCCAGTTTTCACAGCACCATTTATTTTTTTATTTTTATTTTTATTTTTTTTTTATTTTTTTTTATTATTATTATTATTATTTTTTTTTTTCCAGTGGGTTTTGTCATACATTGATATGAATCAGCCATGGATTTACATGTATTCCCAATCCCGATCCCCCCTCCCACCTCCCTCTCCACCCGATTCCTCTGGGTCTTCCCAGTGCACCAGGCCGGAGCACTTGTCTCGTGCATCCCACCTGGGCTGGTGATCTGTTTCACCATAGATAGTATACATGCTGTTCTTTTGAAATATCCCACCCTCACATTCTCCCACAAAGTTCAAAAGTCTGTTCTGTATTTCTGTGTCTCTTTTTCTGTTCTGCATATAGGGTTATCGTTATCACCTTTCTAAATTCCATATACATGTGTCAGTATGCTGTAATGTTCTTTATCTTTCTGGCTTACTTCACTCTGTATAAGGGGCTCCAGCTTCATCCATCTCATTAGGACTGGTTCAAATGAATTCTTTTTAATGGCTGAGTAATATTCCATGGTGTATATGTACCACAGCTTCCTTATCCATTCATCTGCTGATGGGCATCTAGGTTGCTTCCATGTCCTGGCTATTATAAACAGTGCACAGCACCATTTATTGAAGAGGCTGTCTTTGCCCCATTGTATATTTTTGCCTCCTTTGTCAAAAATAAGGTACCCATAGGTGCACGGGTTTACTTTTGAACTTTCTATCTTGTTCCATTGGTCTATATTTCTGTTTTTGGTGCCATTACCATACTGTCTTGATGACTGTAGCTTTGCAGTATAATCTGAGGTCTGGCAGGTTGATTCCTCCAGATTCTTTCTTCTTTCTCAAGACTGCTTTGGCTATTTGGGGTCTTTAATGTTTCCATATGAATTGTGAAATTTTTAGTTCTAGTTCTGCGAAAAATGCCATTGGTAATTTGATAGGGATCACATTGAATCTGTAGACTGCATTTGGTAGTACAGTCATTTTCACAATATTTTTTCTTCCTACCCAGGAACATGGAATATCTCTCTATCTGTTTATGTCATCTTTGATTTCTTTCATCAGTGTCTTATAATTTTCTGTGCACAGTTCTTTTGTCTCCTTAGGTAAGTTTATTCCTAGATGTTTAATTCTTTTTGTTGCAATGGTGAATCGGATTGATTCCTTAATTTCTCTTTCTGATTTTTCATCATTAGTATATAGAAATGCAAGTGATTTCCGTGTATTAAATTTGTGTCCTGCAACTTTGCTAAATTCACTGATTAGCTCTAGTAATTTTCTGATACTATCTGTATGGTTTTCTATGTACAGTATCACATCATCTGCAAATAGCGAGAGTTTTACTTCTTCTTTTCTGATCTGGATTCCGTTTATTTCATTTTCTTCTCTGATTGCTACAGCTAGGACTTCCAGAACTATGCTGAATAACAGTGGTGAAAGTGGACACCCTTGTCTTGTTCCTGATCTTAGGGGGAATGCTTACAGTTTTTCACAATTGAGAATAATGTTTGCTGTAGCGTTAGTTGCTCAGTTGTGTCTGACTCTTTGTGACCCCATGGACTGTGACTCACCAGCCTCCTCTGTCCATGGGATTCTCCAGGCAAGAATAATGGAGTGGATTGCCCTTCCCTTCTCCAAATGTTTGCTGTAGGTTTATCATATGTGGCCTTTACTATGTTGAGGTAGGTTCCTTCTATGCCCATTTTTGAAGAGTTTTAATCATAAATGGGTGCTGAATTTTATCAGAGGCTTTTTCTGCATCTATTGAGATTATCATATGGTTTTTATCTTTCAATTTGTTAATATGGTGTATCACATTGATTTGCATATATTGAAGAATCTAGGCATTCCTGGAATAAACCTAACTTGATCATGGTGTATGAGCTTTTTGATGTGTTGCTGAACTCTGTTTGCTAAAATTTTGTTGAGGATTTTTGCATCTATGTTCATCAGTGATATTGGCCTGTAGTTTTCTTTCTTTCTTTTTTTTTGCATTGTTTTTGTCTGGTTTTGGTATTAGGGTGATGGTGGCCTTGTAGAATGAGTTTGGAAGTGTTCCTCCCTCTGCAATTTTTTGAAAGAGTTTTAGAAAGATAGCTATTAGCTCCTCACTAAATGTTTGATAAAATTCTCCTGTGAAGCCATCTGTCCTGGGCTTTTGTTTTTTTGTGAGATTTTTGATCACAGCTTCAATTTCAGTGCTTGTAATTGGGTTGTTCATAATTTCAATTTCTTCCTGGTTCAGTCTTGGAAGATTGAACTTTTCTAAGAATCTGTCCATTTCTTTCAGGTTATCCATTTTATTATCATATAGTCTCTTATAATCCTTTGTATTTCTGCACTGTCTGTTGTAACATCTCCTTTTTCATTTCTAATTTTGTTGATTTTTCTCTTTTTTCCTTGATGAGGCCAGCTAAAGGTTTGTCACTTTTGTTTATCTTCTCAAAGAACCAGCTTTTAGTTTTATTAATCTTTACTGTTGTTTTTTTATTTCTTTTTTATTTATTTCTGCTTGGATCTTTATGATTTCTTTCCTTCTGTTAATTTTGGTTAGTTTTTGTTGTTGTTGTTGTTGTTGTTCTTCTTCTTTTTTTTCCAGTTGTTTTAGGTATAAAGTTAGGTTGTCTATTTGATGTTTTTCTTGTTTCTTGAGGAAGGATTGTATTCCTATAAACTTCCTCTTAGAACTGCTTTTGCTGCATCCCATTGGTTTTGAGTTGTGTTTTCATTGTCATTTATTTCTAGAAATTCTTTGATTTCCCTTTTGATTTCTTCAGTAACCCGTTGGTTATTTAGAAATGTGTTGTTTAATCTCCATGTTTTTGTGTTTCTCACATTTTTTTCCCTTGTAATTGATATCTAGTCTCATAGCGTTGTGATCGGAGAAGACGCTTGATATGATTTCAATTTTCTTAAATTTACTGAGGTCTGATTTGTGACCCAAGATGTGGTCTATCCTGGAGAATATTCCATGTGCACTTGAGAAGAAAGTGTATTCTTCTGCATTTGGATGGAATGTCCTGAGGATATCAATGAGGTCCATCTCATCTAATGTATCATTTAAGACTTGTGCTTAATTATTAATTTTTTGTCTTATTGGTGTGAGTGGGGTGTTAAAGTCTCCTTCTATTATTGTGTTACTGTCTATTTCTCCTTTTAAGTCTGGTAGTGTTTGACTTATGTGTTGAGGTGCTCCTCTGTTGGGTGCATAGATATTTACAATTGTTATGTCTTCCTCTTGGACTGATCCCTCGATCATTATGTACTGTCCTTCCTTATCTCCTGTAATATTCTTTATTTTAAGGTATATTTTGTCTGATATGAGGATTGCTACTCCAGCTTTCTTTTGCTTCCCATTTGCATGACTTTCAGTCTATGTGTGTCGTGAGGTCTGAAGTGGATTTCTTGCAGACAGCATATATATGGGTCTTGTTTTTGTATCCATTCAGCCAGTCTGTGTCTTTTGGTTGGAGCATTTAATCCATTTATATTTAAAGTAATTATTGATATATATGTTCCTATTGCCATTTTCTTAATTGCTTGGGGTTGATTTTGTACGTCTTTTTTCTTCTCTTGTATTTCTTGACTATATAAGTCTCTTTCATATTTGCTGGAAAGCTGGTTTGGTGGTACTGAATTCTCTTAACTTTTGCTTGTCTGAAAAGCCTTTGATTTCTCCATCAATTTTGAATGAGATCTTTGCCAGGTACGGTAATCTTGGTTGTAGACTTTTCCCTTTCAGTACTTTAAATATATCCTGCCATTCCCTTCTGGCCTGCAGAGTTTCTGCTGAAAGATCAGCAGCTAATCATATGGGGTTTCACCTGTAGTTACTTGCTGCTTCTCCCTTGCTGCTTTTAATATTCTTTCTTTGTGTTTAGTCTTTGTTGGTTTGATTAGTATGTGTCTTGGCATGTTTCTCCTTGGGTTTAGACTGTATGGGACTCTTTGTGCCTATTGGACTTGATTGACTATTTCCTTTTCCATGTTGGGAAAATTTTCAACTAAAATCTCTTCAAAAATTTTCTCATATCCTTTCTTTTTCTCTTCTTCTGGGATCCCTATAATTTGAATGTTGGTGCATTTGATATGGTCCCAGAGGTCTCTGAGACTGTCCTCAGCTCTTTTCATTCCTTTTACATTATTCTGCTCTTCATAAGTTATTTCCACCACTTTATCTTCCAGCTCACTGATTCGTTCTTCTGTCTCAGATATTCTGCTATTGATTCCTTCTAGAATATTTTTAATTTGTCATTGTGTTGTTGTCTCCGTATATTTATTCTTTAATTCTTCTAGGTCTTTGTTAATTGATTGTTGCATTTTCTCCATTCTGTTTTCAAGGTTTTTGATCATCTTTACTATCATTATTCTGAATTCTTTTTCAGGTAGTTTGCCTGTTTCCTCTTCATTTATTTGGGCTTCTGTGCTTCTAGTTTGTTCCTTCATTTGTATAATATTTCTCTGCCTTTTCACTATTTTCACTATAATTTTTTAACTTATTGTGTTTGACGTCTTCTTTTCCCAGGCTTCAAGGTTGAATTCTTTCTTCCTTTTGGTTTCTGCCTTCCTAAGCTTGGTCCAGGGGTTTCTGTAAGCTTTGCATAGGGTGAGATTTGTGCTGAGTTGCTGTTTGTTTGTTTTTCTCTGATGGGCAAGGCTGAGTGAGGTGGTAATCCTGTCTGCTGATGGTTGTGTTTGTATTTTTGTTTTGTTTGTTGTTTAGATGAGGCGTCCTGCACAGGATGCTACTGGTGGTTGGGCGATGCCAGGTCTTGTGTTCAAGTGGTTTCCTTTGTGTGAGTTCTCACTATTTGATATCCCCAGGGTTAGTTTTCTGACAGTCTAGGGTCTTGGAGTTGGTGCTCCCACCCCAAAGGATCAGGGCTTGATGTCTGGTCAGGAACGAAATTTCCACAAGTGGTTTGTTATGGCATTAACTGAGAGTAAAACAAATATCCAAAAACGAGAAACCAATGATGAACCCCTGACAAATGGCATTTACAAAATCAGGAAAATAATAATTAAAATAATGGAATATACACATATACATATACACTCATGAGCAAAGTCAAAACAGTCCAACAAAAATAAAGTACGGTAGACTGACCCAGCGAACAGAGAAAATAAAAAATTACATTTACCAGTTAAGAACAAAACTAACTAAAGCACAAACTGGAAAACAATACTAAAGCAAGGTACCAAGTGGGGAATAAAGCAATGAAAACAAAACTAACAAGTACATTGAGAGGAAAGGAAAGAAGGAAAGGAAAGAAAGAAAAGAGAGAATAGATATGTAAAGTTAAATAGAGGTAGATAAAGATTTATATACATTAAAGATTAACTGCAAGGGGAAAAGAACAGTAGGAAAAGCAAACAAAGGCATAAATGTAGAAAAAATAATAATAGGTTTAAAAAATTAAAAATTAAAAAAAGAGAGAGAGAGAGAAAGGAAAACTCTACAAAATTGCAAAAGCCCAACATAGAGGCAGAGGTTTATAACAACAATAAAAAATGTGTCTGAGGAAAAAAAAAGCTCAAAAGTTTAATTAGATTTCATACTGCCAATAAGATCAACAACTACAACAGAAGGGGAATAAAAAGGAAAAATATTTCCAAAAGAATCTATAGAACAAGTCAAAACATAAGGATAAATGTTTTTCTTGAGTCACCACTGTCAGAGTTCCTTCCCGCGCTGGGAGTCACCATCCACGGCACCTCCCTAGGATGCCCTCCAACCCTGCGCGGGTCTGTGGACCTGCTCTGGGGGCAGCTCAGATTCTAACCTGGTCCTACTCCTCTGGTTTTCTGCCTCCAACGTCCACTCCTCAGATCTAGTGTGTTTTCTTCTGTGGGAGCTCTCAGAGACCTTTTCTATGTCCCACAGACACAGAGCCTGCCTAACTGATCGTGTGAATCTGCAGCTTGTAAAGCTAGTGGGAAGGTTTTGGGTCTTCCTTAGTCACACTGCCCCTGGGTTTCAACTGTGGTTTTATTTCCACCTCTGCATGTGGGTCGTCCACTGGGGTTTGCTCCTGAGGCTGCCCTGGAGGACTCGGGTTTGCCCCTGTGAGGGCCAGGCGTGGAGGTGGGGCAGCTGCTTGGGTCGCAGGGGTTCTGGCAGCACCAGAAACTCAGGGGAGTTGGCGGCCAGGGCAGCAGGAAATATAGTGCTCCAGAGGGCATGGCAGCCTGTATTGGCCAATACGCTCCACTATTCTTGCCTGGAGAACCCCCCCTCTCCCTGACAGAGGAGCCTGGCAGGCCACAGTCTACAGGATCGCAGAGAGTTGGACACGACCAAAGCGGGCCTGCGCGCATGGACACAGGCCTTTTTCGCTGTGGCAGCTCCGCCCCCGTGAGCTGGGCGTGAAGGCGGCGCAGCTGCTGGGCTTGTGGGGACCCTGGCGGCGCCAAGTGTGCGGGGACACGGACTGCCTCCGCCGCAGGAGTTGTGGCCGGATCAGAGTCGCTTTCCCAGCCCCTTGTAGCTGGCGATCAGAAGGCCCCTTTGGCCAGTCTTTCTCCGTAGCGCCACCCCTTCAGGCTCTTAGAGGGCTCCCTTGCCTGGGGGCCTTCTCTGTTGTTTGGCTTGTCAGGCACTTAGAGGCACCCCCCGCCCCCACGCTGGGGTCCTGCTCTGAAGATGGCACATCAGGCACTTACAGGGGCCCCCTGGGTGGGGTCCTACCCTGGAATTCAGTGCGTCAGGCGTTTGAGGGGCCAGCCTCTCTATTCTTCAGCTGCTGATGCTGGCGTGTGGGGAGAGAGGCAATGGTGACGGCTCCACCCGCTACGTGCGACTCAGCAGTATCGCCTGGCTTCCATAGCTGCCCGGCTTTCCTCCACGGGCATTTCCCACCACAGTCTCCTCCCTCATATCCCTCAATCTCTCCACAGTCCACAGCAGCCCTCGCCTGGGGATGGCTCCACAATCCCTCAACTCCAGCTCCCTGCCGCTGCGCCTTCCAGGGAGTCTATGTCGCTCTCTGGGGTATGTATGGCTGAGGCAACGACTGTCTGAGTCTCATTCCATTTAAGATGCCGCAGATCAGCTGTTTCACTCTCAGCCTTAAAGGTTTCTCCTCTGACCCAGACAATTGCCCCAATGTGGGGATCGGACCCCTGCTTCAGTCCCCCAACCCGTCGAAGGCAGGTCCAGTCCTACTAACACTCCTGTTTTGCCCCTGGTTCCTTCCTCCTGCCCAGTTTTGCGCGGGTCTATATATTCCTTTCCACTGGTCAGGTCCTCCTGTCCACTCTCAGATGGTGTTCTGCGTGCAGTTCTGTGTCTGAAGCTGTGTTCCTGATGTATCTGTGGAGAGAGACGTACTCCACCTCCACCTACTCCTCCACCATCTTGTTCTCTCCAAACTCAGCTCTTTATGAATGAGTGATGTCAGAATTTCAGCCTTTCTTCCAAATGACAAGCCAAAGAATTTTGTCAAGAAGGAAACAGTTTAAGAAGTGAAAATGGATACTTTAAGAATAATTCTCTATGGGTCTTTAGATAAATTTTGCTACAGGTGAATCTGTAGACCTCTGGCAATTCTGTCCATCTTCACACTGTGTCATTTCATTTCTGCATTATGTTTTGTGATTTTTAATCTATATTTAGTGACTAGATATTTATTCTCTGTTCACACAGAGATTCTAAACTCTCTGCAATTGTGTTAAAACAGGAGCACTTTCCTGAAAACCCAGTGGTGCTTTGATTCACTATTGAAAATTTAATGTTTAATTATGGAAAGGAATGAAATTCTTAAAATCACAGCTCTTCTGCAGAACAGTGCAAACCAATTAACACTTTTTTCCTGATAACAGTTTAATCTTTATTGTCACTCAACAATGCTAGCATTTTACTTCTTCTTTTTTTTTTTAGCAGCTATGAAAAAGGCTGAAGTTTCTGTCTAAAGCTTTGGTGAGTCAGATGTTGCTTTATAGTAAGAAATTATAAGTAAAATTGACAAACAGATGAAAGCAAGAGTAAGGAAAGTCTAGAAATAGACTCAATTCATACGAGAGTTAAACATGTGGTACAAGTGTCATCTTATATCTGTGGGGGAAAGCTGGACTGGTCAATAAACTGTGTTCGGACAACAGCCATTTGGAAAAATATTTCAATCCATATTTCTACTTCCACTGATATAAATTCCAGAAAAAAACAAGAACAAAATAGTAAGAGAAGAAAGTAGGAAAGAATTCCTATTTAAAGTTAGAAAATAGCAGGGTTTCAAGCTACAACTCAATGCGAAGAGTGACAAAAGACTAATAAATCTGCCTGTAAAAGAAATCATGAGCCAGCAAATGGCAAATTAAATACTAGGAAAAATATTTGAAATTCACAACATTGATAACTTCTGATGCCTGTAAGTTAGGTATACTATCAGTAAGTACTTGTTCACAGGGTTTGTTTGATCATTAAATGAACTAATACATGTAAATCTTTGTGTTTATAATTTATTATAACTCATGAAATAGTATTTTTATTATTATTACTACTACTACCCAATGGATATTTAAAACATTGCTAAATTAGTAAAAAACAAAAAAAAAAGGTGACTGTAATGTTTATAGTGTGCTAATTGTTTTGTAAAAAAAAGTACATGGGGAAGAATTTACATAAATCTTCACTTATATGTACATTAAACTGTGGAGGAATGCACAAGAACTGTCTTATTAGCTGGGGAGGAAATGAACATGACTGGAGCCCATGAGTATGGGAGAGACACTTTCCACTGATTCTTCTTCATGTAAACCATCATATTAAATAAAGGAATGCTATCAATTTATTAATTTAATTTAATTAGTTAAAATTAGACCACATTAAAATTTAAAGCAAAGGTCCAAAGACCCTCCCTCACAGGGTTTTTGTGCAGATGTGGTGCTTACAATGTTCTCAGCTCAGTCCCTTCGCAAATAACAGGCTGCCCTTGGTAGTCATGGGGGACTGGCTCCAAGGGTGGATACCCAAATCCAAGGATGCTTAGGCTCCTTCTATGAAGTGATGCAGGACGCTCAGCCCTCAGTGTCAGCGGTTCCCCACCTGCGGATCAGTGCTCAGTTGGTTAAATTTGTGGATGTGGACCCGCAGATAATGACTGCCAACGGTGCACTTTACTGTTACATGTGTACAATACTGTTAGTAGTGACTTAAAGACCTCCCTTCCAGCTTAAACACACACACACCACATATACATTTACATGCACATTTACTCTCTTTCCAGTGAGCACAGGCATCCCATCTGACTTTCAAGGGGACTGAGATTACGCAGAGTTCTGGCTTATAAATGGGCTTCCCAGGTGACTCAGACAGTAAAGAATCTGCCTGCAATGTGGGAGACTCAGGTTCGATCCCTGGGTCGGGAAGATCCCCTGGAGGAGGGAATGGCTACCCACTCCAGTGCTCTTGCCTGGAGAATCCCATGGACAGAGGAGCCCGGCGGGCTGCACTCCATGGGATCTCAAAGCGTTGGACACGACTGAGTGACTAATACCACCACCTGGGTTGTGGGGCACTGAGATAATACCTACTACCCATAGCAATGAGAGGAAATGATAATAGCTGGCTTTCGGGGAACAACTATGGTGCCAGGCACGGTGATAAATGCTGTGTGTCCATTACCTTGCTGAGCTTCACAACACTCTACAAGGCTCTCACCATTCTGTTTTACAGAAAAACACCATGCTAAGGAGGCTAAGGAATTTGCCCAAGGTCATTAAAATTGAGGTGGCTGAGCCATGATCTGAACCCAGCCATGTGATTTTGGAGGCTAGGCTCATTACCACTTAGCTCGGTTGCATTCATTCAAGATGAGCAGCAGAAAAGCATGCATAGTTCTTTCAACATGACATTTTTGTAGTGTAATGACAGGGCATAGGACAGGGTTTGGGATAAAACATCTCGAAAGCTCTCTCCTTCTTTGCTGCAGTTCCATTTCTATCAAATCAGGTTTTCAAGACACATACCTCAACGGCATGGAGGAGGGCATGGCAACCCACTCCAGTACTCTTGCCTCGAGAATTCCACGGACAGAGGAGCCTGGAAGGCTACAGTCCATAGGGTTGCAAAGAGTTGGACATGACTGAAGTGACTTAGCACACACTCACACACATCTCAATGGCATATGTGCACCAGGAAAATGCACATTAAGGTAAATTGATCAGAACTGTTAAATTGGACTCAAACATGCCCTGGACTCCCAGCTTCTTGTCAAGTCCTTTGTAAGGAGGAAAATATAATAGAACATCTGCCATCTGTCTCCTGACTGGACTGATGTACATGTTTAATGCATATGCTGGCTGTTCTTGCTTCTATCACTATTGGTACCTTAGGGCTACAAAGCTTTCTATCAAACAAGCTGAGAAACTCAATCCGACAAGGAGATCTAGATTTTAGTCCAGGCTCTGCTGCAAATTAGCCTGAAATGACATTTTTGACCCTTTGTAAAACTAGGTTACAATGAAAGAGTTGATATAAATGATCTCTAAGGTATGAATTTCTTCCAAAATTCTACAACTCCTCCACCTGTGTACTCAGTGATGACCAAATTATAATCACACTAATTAAAATATCTCCATCTGTACACATATTTTCCAAATTTTCCTAATTCTATTTACTTTTTCTTATTGACAAATGTTCTCTCTTGGTTTTTCATCTCCATGAAAAAAGCCAGCTGAGTCTCCCTGAAGCAGTCTGAAGTTCTGGCTTCATAAAATCCTTGAGAAGATACACATATAAGATGTTCTTTGTCTTACCTTCCTTCCTACCTCGAAAACTGAGAACTGAAAAGCCCACCAGGAGAGGATGTAAATTAGCCATAACCCTTTAGTTGCCATTTAGAACCTCAGACTATGATCCTAGGGCTTTCCTAGTGATTCAGTGGTAAAGAATCTGCCTGCCAATGCAGGATGGAAGTGAAGTGTCAGTCGCGGCCCCACGGACTGTAGCCTGCCAGGCTTCTTGCCTGCAGCTCTCCAGGCAAGAATACTGCAGTAGGTTGCCATCCCCTTCTCCAGGAGATCTTCCCGATCCAAAGATTGAATTCATGTCCCTTGTGTCTCCTCATTGCAGGTGGATTGTTTACCACGGAGCCACTAGGGAATACTGATAACTGTATTCCCTTAGAGCAAAAGAACCAGTAATCAGGGTTTAGAAATTATATTTTATTCTCTTTTTGCTTCAAGTGTAGTTAGTTAAAATAATTTTAAAAATTATTTGAAAGACACTTTCACTGTTTCAAGTGACTGTGGAGGAAAGTGCTTAAATTATAGCTAAAAGAGAAAAAAATCAAGATTATACTTGATTTTATGTTGGTAATACTGCCTTTTCTTCTTTGCTTATATTTGGTGATGGTTTAGCTGCTAAGTCATGTCCGACTCTTGTGACCTCATGGGTTGTAGCCCACCAGGCTCCTCTGTCTATGGGGCTCTCTAGGCAAGAACAATGGAGTGGGTTGCCATTTCCTTCTCCAGGGGATCTTCCTGACCCAGGGACTGAACCCAGGTCTCCTGCACTGCAGGCAGATTCTTTACTGACTCAGTTATCAGGGAAGCCCAATTGCTTATATTTATTCATTTGATGACACTTTTTGAGGAGCATCAGTTAATAATGTGTCAGGTCCTGTATTACCTTCTAGATAGTATTTTATAAATCATATTTAAAAAATAAGTAAATAATGAACATTAACTCATGAACTGCATTTGCTTTCATTATCTATCTACCCACCCACCTACCTACCTACCTATCTTTCTGTGTGTTTACTTTTTCATTTAAAAACTCAGCAAATGAGTAGATGGCTATATTAAATACATGACACAATAACAGATTTTGAAGAACTGAACTGCTTATCAAGCTGCTAAACTCCACTGGGTCATAAAAAAGGCTACAGAGTTCTAGAAAAACATCTACTTCTGCTTTATTGACTACTCCAAAGCCTTTGATTGTGTGGATCACAACAAACTGTGGGAAATTCTTCAAGAGATGGGAATACCAGACCACCTGACCTGCCTCCTGAGAAATCTGTATGCAGGTGAGGAAGCAACAGTTAGAACCAGACATGGACCAACAGACTGGTTCCAAATCAGGAAAGGAGTACATCAAGGCTATGTATATTGTCACCCTGCTTATTTAACTTATATGCAGAGTACATCATGGGAAACACTGGGCTGGGTGAAGCACAAGTTGGAATCAAGATTTCTGGAAGAAATATCAATAACCTCAGATATGCGGATGGTACCACTCTTATGGCAGAAAGTGAAGAGGAACTAAAAAGCCTCTTGATGAAAGTGAAAGAGGAGCATGAAAAGTTGGCTTAAAGCTCAACATTCAGAAAACTAAGATCATGGCATCTGGTCCCATCACTTCAGGCAAATAGATGGGGAAACAGTGGAAACAGTGGTGGACTTTATTTTGGGGGGCTCCAAAATCACTGCAGATGGTGTGCAACCATGAAATCAAAAGATGCTTGCTCCTTGGAAGAAAAGCTATGACCTACCTAGACAGCATATTAAAAAGCAGAGACATTACTTTGCCAACAAAGGTCCGTCTAGTCAAAGCTATGGTTTTTCTAGTAGTCATGTCTGGATGTGAGAGTGGGACTAGAAAGAAAGCTGAGCACCAAAGAATTGATGCTTTTGAACTGTGGTGTCGGAGAAGATTCTTGAGAGTCCCTTGGACTGCAAGGAGATCCAACCAGTCCATCCTAAAGGAGATCAGTCCTGAATATTCATTGGAAAGACTGCTGCTGAAGTTGCAACTCCAATACTTTGGCCACTTGATACAAAGAACTGACTCACTGGAAAAGACCCTGGTGCTGGGCAAGACTGAAGGCGGGAGGAGAAGGTGACAACAGAGGATGAGATGGTGGGATGGCATCATCAACTGGATGGACATGAGTCTGAGTAGGCTCCGGGAGTTGGTGATGGACAGGAAAGCCTGGTGTGCTGTAGTCCATGGGGCTGCAGAGAGTTGGACGCGACTAAGCAACTGAACTGAACTGAACTGGTTATTCTTATTGTGTTAAAGTTTTCTCTAGAGGCTTTTACTTGATAGATCATTGATGCAGTATAACTTTTAGACTTTTATTGCCACTATCAAAACAAGCCACCCAGTCAAATGGTACAACACATGTCATTCTAAGACACTGAGGGAGAATACTGACTGGTATTAGAAATGATGTGGGCATATCTGTAAACTACAGCTTTTTCATTTGTTTAAAAACAGAAATTAAAATTAATACCATTTTAAAAAATGAAACTACTAAAATTTTTAAAATTAAAGAATTCCAAATGTAGACACTTAGGTTTTTTAAAATAATTTCTGATGCCATCATTTCAGGTCAGTAAACTTTAAACCTTAATTTTTAAACTTCCTTTATAGTTTAAATTGCATTCTTTAGAAGTATTTGAAGTGAACATATAGTGAGCAGATAATCTAAATCACCTAAAGTAGAAGTTAAAAAATGATATGAATATTTCCCCTCAAATAAAAATATCAGTCATTTTATATCTCTCAATATCATTAATCTTAGGTACAAGATTTTAGTGCTCATTAAGGTTCAGATTGAGGGTTGCCCCAGTGGCTCCGTGGTAAAGAATCCACCTGAAATTCAGGAGACATGGGTTTGATCCCTGGGTCAGGAAGATCCCCTGGAGGAGGGCATGGCAATCCACTCCAGTATTCTTGCTGGGAAAATCGTATGGACAGGGGAGCCTGGCGGGCTGCAGGGCGTGGGGTCACAAAGAGTCGGATATGACCGAGTGCCTGAGCACACATTAGTATTAAAGAGGCTTTTGTCATTGTCAGAAAACGACAGGAAGAGCTCAAACCTAAGAGGTATTCTCAGATATCGAGTGTAGAGGTTAGATGTGCTAGAACAAGTCCCAGTGACCCAGATTTCAGACACTTCAGAGAACAGTCTACCTGGAGGAGGGTCAGGGGGGCAGGCATATTCGGGCGCTGCAGTCCTTTCTGCTGTGACCATTTACGCTGGGAGTAGGAGAGGATGAATTAGTAAGCTACAAGCGATCTCTCGGGTGAGATTCACACTTGGTAAGAAACGGGAGAAACAGTATGGAGGGAGACAGACAGCAGAGAATCAACAAAAAGTTAAAGAAGAAAAAAGATGCTCAGGAAAGTTCAGTGAGTCAAATGGTGATAAACATCCACAAGGATGCGTGGAAATAATGATTATTCAAGCAGGAGTGTCCTTCAGTTAACAAGCTGGCTAAATCCTGAGGACACAGAAGGTTCCGAGAGCCAGAGATGGGGCAGTGAGGATCAGAACAAGCCGAGGAAATAACCAACTTTAAAATATAAGTATTATTTTCAGAGTTCCATCATCAGAGAATATTCTGGATTCTCCCAGCTCATCCCATCCACAGCCCTGGCTGATGTACTGACCACACTGCCCTGATGTTTTAAGGGAGCAGGTGGGCAAGATCATAAAACCGGGGGGTAATAACATCAAGGTTAGATGCTCAGGTGTGAGAGGAGAGACTTGGGGAAACGGTGAACTGATCTGGGTGAAGGCGTGCAGCCTCTTCCTGAATTTTCAGCTCTGCTTCATTCTGTCTGACTCCAGATATACTTTGTTTCATGTGGTCAGGATAATGGGGACTGATTCTATACATTTCACTATAGGTGATACTTTTGCACATGCCAGCTTGAAACTATTTCTTTTAGAGCACAGTCATGATGGTTTCCTGTTCCACTGAATGTAGGAGAACCAAGGGCCCCATAGAACCTTCTCACAGGACCAAATGCTCATCAGCCTGTTTATTCAATCAACAAACACTTATTTGTCCATCACTATATGCAAGGCATACAGTGCCTGACTCTTTACTTGACTCTGCAAATGGTTGTGTAGAGCTGGGTGGTGATTTGGAAAAGGAGCCCAAATGAATGAGATTCTGGTTTTTTATATGAGTAGCTTATACTCTATCTGCCACTTCCAGTTCACCAATGTCTCCAGGCCTGGACCCAAATACATTCCCTTCATGTTTCCAGAAATATCTTCAATCATTAATTAAACATCTTCAGGGAAGTTGAAGGTCTGGTGGTAGGAATGAATTAATCACTTAGAGTAACTGAGCCGTATTTATAGAAGTAGAGTTATGATTTTTCTGGAAAGGGCAATTTCAACTCTTCAGTGGTGAAACCACTGTAATGTTGGTTTTAACTAGCCAGAGGGCTGCCTGAAGATACTGGTGTCCTGGTGGGTCAGGTGGAGGAAAGGAGCAGACACAAAAAGTCCCACGTAACAGATGATGCCGCCTTAATATTCCTCATGATTCTGGCAGGCTCTGGTTATGGCACCTCATGCAGTTGACTGAACAACTGGACCTTTCTTAGGCTCTTTGGATTCTCTGTAGAAGAAGGGGTGGGCAGAGATGGGAGAACGCAGAGATGCTGACCGCCAGCATCCTCTTGTCTAGCTGCCATCCCCGCTCAAAATGAAATACTGGGGAAATGTCAAGGAAGTGGGAGTTAACTGGACTGTTTTCCACTGTTCTGTAAAGAAATGGAATAAAAATGCCACAGGGCAAAGTAGTTGAGAGAAATTTACTCTCTCACCCTTAAGATCCAATGGGTATTCAAACAGTATGCATTTTATTTCATTTTTCTTAATGGTCAAAACCCTTGGCTACTTCTTATAAATATCTATCATGAATGGAAGCAATCATAGTGAAAAATATCCCTTTCCGCTTTGCTAGGAGCTCAAGCTCCATGAAGCTCTCATTTGAAATGCCAATATTCTCTATGGACAAAAGATCACTTGTTGCTAAGGAATATCTATATGATTTCCCTTTTCTTATCACATAAAAGGATGTTGCCTGTGTGCATGCTAAGTTGCTTCAGTTGTGTCCGACTCTGTGACTCTACAGACCACAGCCCGCCAGGTTCCTCTCTCCATGGGATTCTCCAGGCAAGAATACTGGAGTGGGTTACCATGCCCTCCTCCAGGGGATCTTCCCAGCCCAGGCATAGGACCCATGTCTCTTATGTCTCCTGCATTGGCAGGTGAGTTCTTTACCACTAGAGCTACTTGGGAAGCCCCATGTAAGAATGTTACATCTTAACATTCTGTGTTGCTTTGTTGTCTACCATTCTCGATGCTTAAGCTGTAAAGTTATCTTATATTTATATAATTCATAGTATAATATGAATTATATAAACATAAGATATGTCATTCAATTATATAAATGCATTTATATAACTCATTTTTTTCTATCTATGGATTGATTCCTGGTTTCAATTCCCAAGGATTGTTTATCTCGCTGTTTTCATTAGGTTTTCCTACAGATTAAAGGTGAGAGGAATTTGCAAGGTAGTGAACAAAGGAGCACTGAAAAGCATACCTCCTCCAACTTGTGTTTATGTCAGAAGAAGCAGTCAAGGTTCGGGGACCAGGGTTAAGAGTCGGAGCAGCTCTGGGTTGCATGGATGGCAGTGGGTGGAAGCCACAGGGATAAGACAAAGCCTGGAGCAGACACCCAACATCCCAGGAGAAAACATGGAGGAGCCAAGCAGCTCGGACTCAGCCTGGAGGCCTTGGGAAAGTCAGCTAACTTCAAAGTCGGCGCTCATCAATAAAAACCATGTCTTTTTTTTTTTTTTTTCTTGTTTATAGCAACTTTCTTCATAATTGCCAAAGAAGGCAATGGCAACCCACTCCAGTACTCTTGCCTGGAAAATCCCATGGGTGGAGGAGCCTGGTAGGCTGTAGTCCATGGGGTTGCAAAGAGTTGGACACGACTGAGTGACTTCACTTTCACTTTTCACTTTCATGTATTGGAGAAGGAAATGGCAACCCACTCCAGTGTTCTTGCTTGGAGAATCCCAGGGATGGGGGAACCTGGTGGGCTGCCGTCTATGGGGTCGCACAGAGTCGGACACGACGGAAGCGACTTAGCAGCAGCAGCAGTCTCATAACTGCTAAATCTTGAATGCAATGAAAATTTCTTTAGGTGAATGGATAGATAAACACTATAAAATAATTTGTCTCACATACTCTATAGGATTGCTATGAGGATCAAAATGTGGAAGCATCATGGAAACTGTCAAGGACTATGAAATGAAGGGCATTATTATCAACAGTGTGATTCTGTGGGAAGGTTCGGCCAGGGCACTCCTGCATCTGGGGAGCCCCCACTTCCTCCTTGGCGATGCCTTCTGGCTGCTCTGGAGTAGCACCTGCCTTTGCTGCACCCCCCCCCCCCCCCCACTTGGTGAGGCTGCATTGTGGATGTTTGGAGATGATGCTTCCTGTTCTCAAACTGTGACTTGAAAGGCCTCTGGCAGGCTCAATCGCACCCTGGTGAATACTCTGTCCAACCAGTAATTGTCCCCGTCAGAGGATTTGCCTGTGAAAAACAGCTTCCTCTGGTAAAGTGGCAGCTTTCCACTGGGGAAACATGCCATTTGCTGCCACCAACACAGACAATATTGGAGAAGGGAACAGAAAAAACTTTGCTGTTTCCCCAGCTCATGTAAAGGTCATTTCTCAACCTGTTTCTCCTGCAGTGGAAGGTTTGATTTGTATGGCTCTAGCAATGTTGCCTTTTTGGAAATTCATCGTTTCTCAAGGGCTATGCTATCTTCCCCCCACACCAAGTTTCATTATGTTTAGTGCAGAATGTGTAAATGATGTAGTTAGAATTGCCGGCAAAATAACCTATTCACAACCCAGTGATTTCCAACCCAGGGATAGAACCCAGGTCTCCTGCATTGCAGACAGATTCTTTACCAGCTGAGCCACAAGGGAAGCCCTAAATAACCCATTACTACACCTGTTGTCAACTTTCTGCATAGTTAATAGAAACGCAGGCTGTAAAACTATGTACAGGTCATCAGGACTGGTATGAATGAAATGGCTTGGTTTCTGACTGGACTTGGGTGATTTTATATATTTTTCTCTGGGGTTCTATTTAAAACATGGCAATTCACCTTGGCACGAAGAGTAAGAAAACACTTTCTCTTAATGAGAATGATTTCTTGGTGTTCCTGTTGCTGTGAGTTCACGCTGAAGCAGGTTCACAGGTAAGGGAAGTGATGGGGCACACTTCCTCAGGATGCTGTGTTGTTATTTTAGATTTTGGTGCCAAGTACTCGTCATTAATATTTTAAATTCACATCAATGTGATTGAATCTAACTTTAGAAATATCAAGTGTTTTGCTATTAATGCAAACACAGAGCAAAGGAAACAATAATTTACCGTTTAAATCGTGTGGACCAGAGTCTTACGAGACAGAGATAGCACAGGCTTCGAATACACCAGAGCTTCGGCTCAGAGGACTTCTCACTGTGGGCCAAAGAGTATCTGGATGGAAGAGGACACCATAGGGCCTGTGCTCAGGACAGCAGGGTTAGCATCAGCTCTAAAGGTTATCAAGACAGTCTTCTCTCCTGAGTTCTGACTGCCTGGGGAGCACATCTCAACAGTGTGGATCCTTCGGAAAACTGTGAGAAATGATCAGGAGAGAAATTCGAGAGCTGCGTTTTAAAAACTGGATGCTCGGTTCATTCGGAACGTCATGCTTGTCCAGCCCCTGCCGCGTCTGAGAGGGGCCGAGGAGATGGGAGTTTTGGCGAGAAGAGGCGGCAGCTGTCCCTGAAGCTGAGTCACCGGTGTCCTCGGAGGTTTGGATCAAAGGCTGGGACCCCAGGCTGGCATCGATGCCGGTGTCTCTCCATCAAGGGGGAGTTGCTAGACTCCTTGAGGGTACTCATTTGAAGTTGAGAATAATAACTTTACTTGGAAAGCACTCTCTCCTATAAATATGAATGGAAATTTCAAAGGTACATGTGTGAATATATTCCCAAAGAACATATTCAGAGCAGCACAGCTTTTCAACAGTGACCCAGAGTGACACAGACCCAAGCACATGATTTCATTTTATTATTGTTTTTTAGTCACGAAGTCACGTCTGACTCTTTGTGACCCTACGGGTTGCAATGTGCCAGGGTTCCCTGTCCTTCAGTATCTCCCAGAGTTTGCTCAAACTCATGTCCATTGAGTCGGTAATTGATGCCATCCAACAATCTCATCCTCTGCTGCCCCCTTCTCCTCCTGCCCTCAATCTTTCCCAGCAGGATCTTTCCAGTGAGTCTGTTCTTCACATCAGGTGGCCAAAATACTGGAGCTTCAGCTTCAGCATCAGTCCTGCCAGTGAATAGTCAGGGCTGACTTCCTTTAGGACTGACTGGTTTGATCTCCTTGCAGTCCAAAGGACTCTCAAGAGGTTTCTCCAACACCATAACTTGAAAGCATCTTCCAGTAAAGAATCCGCCTGCCAGGAGATGAGGGTTCAAACCCTGGGTTGAGAAGATCCTCTGGAGAAGGAAATGGCAACCTACACCAGTATTCTTGCCTGGAGAATTCCATGGACAGAGGAGCCTGGTGGGCTACAGTCCATGGGGTCGCAAGGAGTCACACGTGACTGAGTGACTAACACTTCATTTTATTACTTGGAATTAAATTAAGATCTTCACTGAAAAAAGGTATAAGATAACACCATATCTTCTGAGGGAGCTTTTAATTCCCTCCCAAGTTACTATAACATTCCAAATCAAAGGATACCCTTGAACTGACCATTTTTTTAAAATTTATTTTTAATTGGAGGATACCTGCTTTACAATACTGTGTTGGTTTCTGCCATCCTGTTTTTATTCTAAAAATTCTCCCATAATTTAAGCCTCTTTGTTTAAAGACAGATCAAGCAGGTTTCACCCTGTAAATCCATAGCTCTCACTACAGAGAATAAACTTTCAATGATCCTTTGACTTTACTCTATTTAAAAAGACAACACTGTTTATATTATTTATATTTTTATGCTGTCTTTTGTAACCTCAAGAAAAATCACTCTTTGGTATTTATTTTCTCTGTTTTTTTTTTTTTGTTCTCATCAATAAATGTATGAAACACATATTTTAAGTAAATTCATTATAATGCCTCCACTGCATTTTAGAAATTCTTTCCAAGGGAGCTGGCTTAGAAAAGAACTAATATAATTAGCATTTTTTGATGGATGGCTCGTGTCAAGACAGAGATGAAAATGCTTGTTGCAGTGAGAGGATACACCTGAACGTGCCCTGCATGCAACAGAACAAAGTGACTGAAGACAGTGAATTAAACTTCCTTTTTTTGTTTTACATAACCAAAGTGTTGTTTTTCCTCATTTTAGAATTTATATGGTCATAAATACATTTTTATTGAAAAACCTTGTGTTTATTTCTATGTTAAGTGTTGGCTAGATGTACACCTAGTTACTCTGGTGAGCACTTCATGGAGCCCCTGCCATTGGAAGAGGAGGTAAGTTAAAACAAAACAAAACGCTCACTCCTCAAGTAAACATTTAACTTAGGCCACACACATCTTCAAATAATTAAGGAAATATTTTTCGTATGTCAGGTATGTCCCAGGAATATATATGCCTGTGGGCAAAAGGAAAAGTAGGGATACATTTTACACTTACTGAAGTGATCTTCTGAAAGAACATTTTAATCTAGACATTTGGATCATATCCTAGGTATGTGGTGATAGGCTCTTCTTATTTACGGCCTGATGAAGGCAAGCTTTGAAATTTACGTGCAGTTTTTATGCTGGTGAACACAAACAACATTAAGATGAAAATTATAAGAAAGTCAAGATTGAATCTCAAATACATTTTTGGGGCAAGCTCTCCATGGGGCATTTCTAAGATATACAAGTCGTTCTTTTAGGTTGCATTTACTCTTTTATATAGAAATTCACGCTTTAGATTTTAAAGTATGTTCATTTGATTATAGCTGTCACTCTTGATGAACTGTCTTACGGGAAATCTGAAGTTTTCACTTTGATTTCAAGGGAATACGATAATAAAATCACCATGTTAACTATATTTCAAAAACCAGAACACAGCAATTTTGAAAGTTTGGAACTATATGAAGAAATAAATGAATTAAGTATTGTGTGTCTGTGCTAAGACGCTTCAGTCATGTCCAACTCTTTGCGACTCTGTGGACTATAGCCTGCCATTTCCTGTGGGCTTGGGATTCTCCAGGCAAGAATACTGGAGTGGGTTGCCATGCTCTCCTCCAGGGGATCTTCCTGACCCAGGCATCGAACCCGTGCCTCTAATGTCTCCTGCATTGGCAGGCGGCTTCTTTATCACTAGCACTACCTGGGAAGGCTGAATTTAAGTATTATGTTCATATAAATATTCTGAAATAGAATTCAGAATTTGAATACTGAACATTTGAATACTAAATACATTTCTTAAAAGTAAAGGTTCAATATTTTCATAGTAAACTTTTATTAATAATTGCAAATAACATGTATATAGGAAATGAGATGAAATAAAATATAAATGTGGCGTTCAATGATACATCAAAAAGCAAATGCCAGTATAACTACCACACAATCAAAATTTAAAACATAGTTAATTAGCATCCTAGGTGTTCGTCCCTCCCAACTCCTACACCTTTCATGTTATACTATGATTTAAGCAGATGTTTATGGCAACAGTGTTCTGGGTTTTCTTTAGTTTTTTCATGTAATTATGCATCATAAACATCGTAGGTTGGCTTTCCAGGTGGCGCTCAAGGTAAAGAATCCGCCTGCCAAAGAAGGAGACATGAGATGAAAGAGAGGTGGGTTTAATCCCTGGGTTGCAAAGATTCCCCTGGAGGAGGAAATGGCAACCTACTCCAGTGTTCTTGCCTGAAAAATCCCACAGACAGAGGAGCTGGGAGGGGCTACAGTCCATGGGCTGACAAACAGTCGGACGCGACTGAGCACATTGTCGGTTGGCACTGACGATTTTCCAGTTTCATTCTTTTGTGTTTAGCTTCTGCTTACTCAAATGATATTTTTAATCTATGTAGGCATGTAGACTGTTGGATGTTCATTGTTTTTGAGTTACCCTATTGTTTAATTACGTAAATTCCTTCTCCATTCCAGCGCTAAAGCACATTCAGGTTATTTTCATGTTGTGGTTCTTACCACATATGTGAATACTTGAATCCACGTCTCTTGGTGGGCACGTGCGACATTTCTGTTGGGAACAGAACTAGAAGTGGAATTGCTTGGTTGTAGAGTATGCGTATGTTCCTGGTAAAACAGATAAACCAGTGATTGTACAAATCTCACTCCTACCTCAAAGAATAAGAGTTCCAATTGCTCCACATCCTCACCAATGCTTGGCCTTGTCTGTTTTTACTTTAGCCATTACTGAGTGTGTGCAGTCTTACCCCACTGAAATCTGAATCTGTAACTCCCAGTAACACTGCTGAATGACTATTAATGACTATTTTATTGACTATTTGAATCCTCTTCAGTCTAGTGCCTATTCAAAACACCTGTCTGTTTCTGTCCTGGGTTGTCTTTTCCTCATTGCTCTTGTATACTGTCTGGATATGAGCCCCTTATCAATTATATATGTTGCAACCAAGTCTTTTCACACTATGGCTAATTTTCAAGCCTTCGATGATCTTTTGATGAACAGCATTAATATTCTTATTTTAATATGATCCAAACTATTAACTGTTTTGTTAGTATTTTAGTTTTATTTAAAAAAGTATTTTTCCTTTGAGTACATGAAGATATCTTCTGGTTCTAAAAATTATATTAACTTTTTATCTCATATTTTAAACACATAATTTGTCTGTAATTAATATTATTAGTGTTTATATATGTGAGGTTGGATCAAGTTACTTTTTAGTCCCTATAGCTATCCAGTTGACTCAGCACCATTTATTTAAAAGACTGACTATTCTCCAGTGTTCTCTACTAGCTGTAAAACAAAAATCTATATAAGGGTTTTGTATGCTTCTTCCAATTGGCAAACATGTTTTCCTCTGCTAATGCTACACTGCTGAAAATAATTTAACTTTATGTCTAAATATCTGATAGGACTTGCCTTCTCAGCTTGTTCTTCAAGAATGAATTGGAAAATTCATATAACTTTTTCCATTTTCATTTTCAGACATCTTTTAGAATCAGCTTTTAAAGTTTCACATATTTACTCATTTATCTTTATTCAATATTTCATTTCTAATCTTCTATCTGTGAACAGTTTCCTTTGGCATGAAGTCTATCTTTCTATGTCCGTATTTCCTTTGGCAAAAGGTCTGCTATCTGACTTGGTTTGTATGAAACATTTTAATTTTGCATTTATTCCTGAAGAATTTTTTTTCCAAGAAAAGAATTTTGAATGACAGTTATTTCTCTTTAGTACTTCATGGGTATCATTCCATTTTTTTCTGGCTTTCATAATTTCTGTTGAGCTATTAGCTATAAATTACACTGTAACCTCAGAAAGTAACCTATTTCTTTCTAAAGGCAGTGCTCTTTTTATTTATCCATCTTAGGTTTAGTAGAAATTCTTTATGATATGATGTTTTTTATTTTTGAAAATTCTCAGCCATTATATCCTCAAATTTTGCATGTGTCCAATTTTTCCTGCCCCCTTACTCTAGAACTCCAATTAAACAAGAAAATCCTCTATGTTTCTTGTGTTCTCTTCAAGCCTTTGTCTCTTTGTGCTTTTTTTTTTCCTGGATACTTCTGCTATATTTCAGATAGTGGAAAGGGAACTGAAACATTATAACTAGCCCTGAAATACTCATTTGCTCAGTTTTTAAAAATTGCTTCCAGTTTTTTCACTGAATTCTCAATGTCTTCATTTATCTCTTTAAATATTATAAATGTATTTATCTCCAAGTCTGTATATGATACCTCCAGGACCTGGTGTCTCTTTGAGTTTGTTATTATTGCCTATTGTTTCTTCTCATTGTTCTTCATGTTGTCTTATCCCATGTCCTGATTATCTTTTATTGTGCAATAGACTTTTCAGTGAAACCTAGGCTTAAAATGCATATTATCTTTCTCTGAAGGTAATTTACGTTTGCCTTCTCCAAGATCCTGCCTTTGTAAATTCTACACTTTGAATTAGAATTGCTGACAGAATGCTTCAGTAGGACATCTACTGAGTCTACTTTATCTACTCATGAAGGACACCTCAGTGAATCACAGCATCAAAACTCATAACAACGGCTTTCCTGGTGGCTCAGTGGTAAAGGATCTGCCTGGTAATGCAGGGTGACATGGGTTTGATCCCTGGTCTGGGAGGATTCCACACGCCGCGGAGCAGCTAAGCCCATGTGCCACAACTACTGAGCCCGTGCTCCAGAGGCTGGGAGCCGTACCTCCTGAAGTCCCTGCACCCTAGGACCTGGGCTCCAAACAAGAGGCCACTACAATGAGAAGCCCTAGCACCACAGCTGGAGAGGGGCCAGCGCAGCAGGGAAGACCAGGCACAGCCGAAATAAGTAAGCAAGTAAGATTATAAATAAAACATGGGATAAAGGCTTTAACATTAATAGAAGTATTGCTACACTAGGAGAGTGCTGGAAGGCTTGGGTTACAATAAAGGAGTTACCTGTAGAGAGGGATGGGGAAGGGAAAAACACATGCCGCATGGAAATTGCCCATTTTCCTCAGTTTTCAGACAGCTGCTGTGTGCTCCTACTCTGAGTACTTACTTCAAGGGCACCTACTCTTTCTCTCTCTATATATAAGTAGATATAGCCCTATCTATTTATCTATCAAGAGATCATTCATAAGTATAACACCATAACATCTTGTGAAGCCAGTAGCTACTACACTTAAAAATGCAAGTCAGATTATAAAGTACATAAATACCACCAATAAAGTCTTTTGTTTGCTAAATCATGGTTCCATGCTTAATCTTTAAAGCGTGTTTTGTTCATGAGAATTAATGTTAATGTAAATCACTCATCACCCATGTGGAGCCTAGGACTTTAGATGTTGATTACATTTTGCTTTTGACAATTTAGTTCTATTCTTTGCTCTTCTAAGACTATATAATTATTAAGGTCCAGAATATAGTAAAGCATTATTTTGTACTCCCTACGTCTTAGCTCTTTAGGTTTTGAGCAGAATCCAGTTTTCCTATTTGTCAGAGTCTAGTATGTTCATGTACCATCTTAGATGGTTATCCTGGTGCTCTTTCCCAGTACTGACCCAGGTCAATGCTATCTTTGATCTCATTAAAAATTAGAGGTAAATATAGCACTAGTGCACTGGAGATGAAGTAAGAGTCCATATTGAATACTACTGAACTTATCTGATGGTGGAACTCATGTCTACTATGAAACACCAGGCAAGTTCTCCTCTGTTTATGAGAAGTAAAGGCATTAATGGGCTTCCCAGGCGGTGCTAGTGGTGAAGAACTGCCTGCCAATGCAGGAGAAGGGGAGACATGTGTTGGATCCCTGGGTTGGGAAGATCCCCTGGAGGAGGGCATGGCAACCCACTCCAGTATTCATGCCTGGAGAATCCCATGGACAGAGGAGCCTGGCGGGCTACAGTCCCCGGGGTCACAAAGGACTGGACACGCCTGAAGCGAGTTAGCATGCACGCACAAAGCCATTAATACAATGGAAAGTGATTACTCACCCCATGAGGATGGCTTCCTTTTTAAAACTAAATAGGGGCCTCATCATATTGTGGAGAAACAATTTCTGTAACAATTTAAAAATCTTGTTCTTTCCAAACCCTGCCTCAGTTCCTTCCTTGATAAAACATGCTCTATTTTTACTCCCAACTCACAGAAGAGTTCCTGTTTTCTGTATAGTGAATCAAACGACCCAACACTTCCCCTGGCTGCATGGAAACTGCCTGCTTCCCTCAGCTGTCACACAGCTGCTGTGTGCTCTTCCTTCCCTTCCATCCACCCCAGACCACTTCAAATGCATCAACATGCAAGTCTACTCCTCATGTTTCTAAGGCTCCATGTGGACCCCTCAGGTTCCTTTGTCCTTATTCCTATATGCTGGGGTGACAAGGATTCTGCAACTTCCTACTGATTGGAAATACCTTCCTATTGATTGTAAATTGTAAAGAAAGGATTACATTTCTTAAAGGAATAAACCTTAAAATATATTACTGTGTTAACTACATTTTCATTTTCTGTGTTCTGATGCTTTGATTGTTGTTATTCAGTCATTAAGTCATGCCTGACTCTTTGCAACCCCATGGACTGCAGCATGCCAGGTTTCCCTGTCCACTATCTCCTGGAATTTGCTCAAATTCATGTCCATTGAGTCTGTGATGCCATCCAACCATCTCATCCTCTGTCGTCCCCTTCTCTTCCCGCCTTCAATCTTTTCCAGCATCAGGGTCTTTTCAAATAAGTCAGTTCTTCACATCAGGTGGCCAAAGTATTGGAGTTTCAGCTTCAGCATCAGTCCTTCCAATGAACACCCAGGACTGATCTCCTTTAGGATGGACTGGTTGGATCTCCTTGCAGTCCAAGGGACTCTCAAGAGTCTTCTCCAACACCACAGTTCAAAAGCATCAATTCTTCAGCGCTCAGCTTTCTTTATAGTTCAATTCTCACATCCATACATGACCACTGGAAAAACCATAGCTTTGACTAGACGGACCTTTGTTGGCAAAGTAATGTCTCTGCTTTTTAATAAGCTGTCTAGGTTGGTCATAACTTTTCTTCCAAGGAGCAAGCATCTTTTAATTTCATGGCTGCAGTCACCATCTGCAGTGATTTTGGAGCCCCCCCAAGATAAAGTTTCTCACTGTTTCCACTGTTTTCCCATCTATTTGCCATGAAGTGATGGGGCCAGATGCCAAGATCTTAGTTTTCTGAATGTTGAATTTTAAGCCAACTTTTTCACTCTCTTCTTTAACTTACATCAAGAGGTTCTTTAGTTCTTCTTCGCTTTCTGCCATAAGGGTGGTGTCATCTGTCTATCTGAGGTTATTGATATTTCTTGGGAACTGTCAGTGACCAGTTATCTTTTCAGTGGCATTCATCTCCTGATCTGTAGGCCTCACTATGCTGTGTTGTGCTTAGTCACTCAATCGTGACCAATTCTTTGTGACCCCATGGACTGTAGCCCACCAGGCTCCCTTGTCCATGGAATTTTCCAGGCAAGAATACTCTAGTAGATTGCCATGGCCTCTTCCAGGGGATCTTCCCAACCCAGGGATCGAACCCAGGTCTTCCACAATGCAGGCAGATTCTTTACCATCTGAGCCATGAGGGAATCCCAAGAATACTGGTGTGGTGAGCCTATCCCTTCTCCATGGGAACTTCCCAACCCAGGGACTGAACTGGGGTCTCCTGCATTCCAGGAGGATTCTTTACCAGCTGAGCTACCCCGGTAGCCAGGCCTCGGCATACTTAGATACTAATAACCCTACTAAAATGATTACCCATGGACTCTAATTCTTTGTTTATGAGAACTTCTTGGGCACAATTTGAAATATATTTCCCATTTTTCCTATCATTTTTATAACATATTTATTTTTTAAAGCTTACGTTTTATTCACAGAGAAATATATTTTTAAATGTGGCTTAATAAATACTTTTGTATATTATCGTCTGTATTACAAAAGCTTTTTGTCATAAGATATTTTATCGTATGGGGCTCCCCAGGTGGCGCTACGGATAGAGAACCCACCTGCCAATGCAGGAGACATAAGAGATCTGGGTTTGATCCCTGGGTCAGGAAGATTCCCTGGAGGGCATGACAACCCACTCCAGTATTCTTGCTGGGAAAATTCCATGGACAGTGCAGCCTGGCAGGCTATAGTCTATAGGGTCGCAAAGAGTTGGACACGACTGAGGCAACTGAGCATGTGTGTACTGTATTTTTTTTTTTGTATAGGGTTTCAAATTTAATAATACGTCTATATTAGGAGTCCAGAAATTCATGGAATCAAATGAATCAGTCTCTGTGATGCAGAAAGTGTGAGAGAATTTTCCTTAAAAGCAGAGCTCACTGGTTTACGTGAAACAAGAAACTACAATATGTTTAAACTTCTGAAGCTGGTATATAGATAAAACAGCTGTAGTATATCACACCAACTCCACTCTTGGGTATGTGTTCACAGAAATACATGGTCTGAAAGGATACATGCACCCCAATATTCATTGTAGCACTTTTTACAATAGCCAAGACACGGTAGCAACCTAATTGGCCACTGACAGAAGAATGGATAAAGAAGATATGGTTTATACACACACACACACACACACACACACAATTGAATATTATTGAGTCATTAAAAAGAATGAAGGGCTTCCCATGTGGCTCAGGGGTAAAGAATCCACCTGCCAATGCAGGAGGTGTGGGTTTGATCCCTGGGTCAGGAAGAGCCCCTGGAGAAGGAAATGGAAATCACTCCAGTACCCTTGCTTGGGAAATCTCATGGACAGAAGAGCCTGGCAGGCTACAGAGCATGGGGTCACAAAAGAGTCAGACACGACTGAGCGACTGAGCAACAACAAAGATGGAATAATGCCATTTGCGGCAACATGGGTGGACCTGGAGATGGTCATGCTGAGTGAAGTCAGACGGAGAAAGAGAAATGTTGTACGATATTGCTTATATGTGGAATCTAAAAAGAAATGATAGAAATGAACTTATTTGCAAAACAGACTCATAGAGAACAAACCTACAGTCATTGGGAGAGGGGAGGGATAGTTAGGGAGTTTGGAACGAACATGAACACTCTGCTATATTTAAAATGGATAATGAACAAAGACCTCCTCTATAGCGCATGTAAAACTGCTCAGTGTTATGTGGCAGCCTGGATGGGAGGGGAGTTTGGGGAAGAATGGATACAAGTTTTGTATAGCTGAGTCCCTTTGCTGCCCACTTGAAATATCACAACACTGTTAATTGGCTATACCCCAATATAAAATAAAAATTAAGGAAGGAAGGAATAGACTCCTGTATATGAAGCACTACGTGTCTGTGTTAGATGCTCAGCTATGTCTCACTCTTCGTGACCCCATGGACCATGGCCTGCCAGGCTCCTCTGTCCATGGAATTCTCCAGGCACAAATACTGGAGTGGGTTGCCATTTCCTTCTCCAGGGATGAAACACGATGGAAGAATCTAAAAAGTCATTATGCTACATGAAAGTAGCCAGACATACATTGAAATGATATTCTGGAAAAAAGCAAAACTTTAAGGAAAGGAATCAGGGGGTGGGGGTAAGGTGGATGGTTTTGCTTGCTTGGCATTCATTTGGAAATTAGAAATAATTCACAAATGATTCCTAGCAAAAATAGAAGAATTTAAAACATTACTCTAGTGCGGGAATTATAAGTAACCAGGGGAGGGTAGTTCTGTCAACTCTGTAGAGCCTGTCATCTTAAACAACTCTGAATAACTGAAGCATCTGAGAATGCTCTTGAAACAACACAGGGATGTCTTAAAGGTGGACACTTATAGGAAAAGAATAGTAAGGGTGCATAGCAGAATCAGCAAAACCTGTACAAATAGAGACAGAAAACAAAACTCTAGTAGGTTGAGATTTTCACCATTTCTATAGTGAAGAGGAAATAGAAAGATCTAGATTATTAATAGAACTTCACTGTGACACATTTGTATGAACAGCTTGTCATTTACAACTGTAATCCAAGTCAGCGATCTACTAGAGCGCCCCCTGTTTCTCCTCACACGGTGCCGTTCTCACCCAGAATTTTCAATCAACTCCTCAAAGTGGAGCTTTGTAGAATAATATGGACTAAGTGGGCTTCAAATAAGGAATCCCCTCAATATTCAGGTAGGTAGGAAAAGAGACAGAGTTTTACCTGGAAGAGTTCTGTGTTCACTCTGAACCTCCCCCCCCACCCCAAAGAAGAGAGAAAGTAGTTTTTACCTTGCTCTGTAAAGGTTTGAGGAATATAAATGAATCCATTTGAATACAGTTGGGATTTGACTGCTGAAATGATGTTGCAGAAGAATTCCTTTTCCTTTCGTTAGACTTTATAGTCACAAAAGTGAAAGTGTGAGCCTCTCAGTTGTGTCTGACTCTATGTGACCCCCAAGGACTGTAGCTCTCCAGGCTTCTCTGTCCATGGAATTCTGCAGCCAAGAACACTGGAGTGGGCAGCCGTTCCCTTCTCCAGGGGATCTTCTAGATCCAGGGATCGAACCCGGGTCTCCCACATTGCAGGCAGATACTTTACCATCTGGACCACTAGGGAAGCCCATATTCACAAATAAAGTAGCTAATTCCAGCAGAATTACTAATGGTTTATTTTCTGACTCTCGCTGAGTGAACCAGTTTCTGCAAACTGTCTTAATAGCAATACAGTGAATGCAGACATAGCAGCCTGAGAATGTGTAAGCAGAATGGGTTCAGAGTGGTAACAGGGAAACAAATAGACAGTCAGAGGGGACTTCCAATGCCTACATGGCCCATCTGACTTGTTTGAAACACAGTCCCTTGACAGAGTAAAAGGGTGTTAGTCCTTCAAATGTAACATTAGAGACAGGCTTTTATTTCAAAGCCTGCAAAATTGGAAGAATTCATTCATCTGCAGAGCCTAATGTCAAAAGTTGTGCTTCTCATTCCTCGCCAGCCCTGTGGTTAACAATGCACTTGACTGACAGTTCTGCCATGCAGAACAGGCTGTGTGTGTATGGGGGGGTGCGGTGGGGGCAAACTGACGCCTCGGCTTGAAAAGCTGTCAGTCCACATGCTGCCTTGCTTGTTAGCATGTGTGCACAACAAGCTGGGATCCAATTCCTAATTTCTCTTTTAAAATAGAAAACTCTAGTGTCCGTTAAGTTCGGATATTGCCTTAAAAATTTAAAAGACACAATCAATCTAATTAATAATAACTGGGACTCCTGCATACTGCATAGCATTTAATTCTAAAAAGGACCCTACGGCCTTGGCAGAATTCATCTCCAGTTTTCAGATGAGGATCTGACATTTAAAGGAGTTGACGCACAAGAGAATTTTAATCCAGAATCGATTGCCTGAGATTTCATATTCTAGTCTAAACCACTTCCTTACATGAACTTAATGTGAGAAATTTATAATGCCATGGTGCCAAAGTTGGTCAGATAAAAAGGTTTTTTCAGTCTAGTGCTTTTTCCTAGGGAATAGGTTTTCCAAATTACATTGATCACAACAAATATAACAAGTAAAAATAAATATACAGAATGAATTTGTGGCAAGATTTGACTTATGCACACACATATTATTCATATCCAATCCTTCTTGATTCATATACCCTTGGAATAATTCTGTGAGCCAATGAAAACATAATTCAACTTACCTAAGTTCTTTACATGTTGACAAATATACTCATCATGTTTTGGAGAATGTCACTGTGTTCATAAAATATTTATTACATAAAAATATTGCTAAATATTTAATAATCAAGATGAATTGCCCTTCAAAATCTCCCTCTCAGCTCTTTTTATCTAACTAGGATGGTATATTGGTATTCGAGTCTATCTGAAACATCTTTTTTATTTTTCTTCTGATGCATGGGTGTGCTCAGTCATGTCTGACTCTTTGTGACCCCATGGACTGTAGCCTGCCAGGCTCCTCTGTCCATGGGATTCTCCTCCAGGCAAGAATACTGGAGTTGGTTACCATTTCCTTCTTCAGGGAATCTTCCTGAGCCAGGGATCAAACCTGACTCTCTTATGTCTTTTGCATTGGCAGGTGGGTTCTTTACCTCTACCACCACCTAGGAAGCCATATATATTGTTAAACATATGTACATTTAGGGATTGATCATTTATAAAATGTATTAATGGATCATAATGTCTTTCTGAATGTATCTGACTTATTCCCTGTCAACTATCTTTGAGCATATTGGAGATGCTGCTGCTGCTGCTGCTGCTAAGCCGCTTCAGTCGTGTCCGACTCTGTGTGACCCCATAGACAGCAGCCCACCAGGCTCCCCCATCCTTGGGATTCTCCAGGCAAGAATACTGGAGTGGGTTGCCATTTCTCCTCCAATGCATGAAAGTGAAAAGTGAAAGTGAAGTCACTCAGTCATGTCCAATTCTTCGTGACCCCATGGACTGCAGCCTACCAGGCTGCTCCGTGCATGGGATTTTCCAGGCAAGAGTACTGGAGTGGGGTGCCATTGCCTTCTCCTATTGGGGATGAGCCAATCCAAAGGGCCAGAACATCAAGAGAGTTTACCAAACGTAAACTCTTACCCAAACCGAGAGGCACAGACAAGGCGGGAGAAGCGGCCGAGCTACTCGGCACCAGTGAGAGCAGCCCCCAGGACCTCCCCCCAGTGCTCATGTGCACATCCGCTTCAGACCACGTGAGTGCTCGAAGTGAGGCATGCCACAGGCACGCCCAGCAGGGAGTCAGGAGAGACGCAGCTTTATTTTCTACCCCAAATATGTAATTTAGGCGGTGTTTAGCCTACTGAGCACTGACTCAAGTCCACTCGTCGTGGGACTGTTGACCACAGGCAGTCTTAAACCCGGAGCATCCTGCTCAAAGCATTCTGTAGACTGGGATATCCTTAGTCTATTCACTAGGAGGTCAGTAAGCACGTTTAGAGTTTCCCGGGTAGTGCTAGTGGTAAAGAATCTTCCCGCTGATGCAAGAGATGTAAGAGACACGGGGTTTGATTCCTGGGTTGGGAAGATGCCCTGGAGAAGGGACAGCCAGCCCACTCCAGTATTCCTACCTGGAGAATTCCACGGACAGAGGAGCCTGGTGGGCTACAGTTCATGGGGTCACAGAGAGTCAGACACGACTGAAGTGACGCGGTACGCATGCACGCACATGCAGTAACCAAGTATACGAGACTAAACTGGACCACTTGCTTTCCTTCTGTCCGCTGGATGTTCCTTCAGTGTTACTCAGGAGAGCAACGGATCCCAGACCAGGAGCTTTATTAACTCCTCTCTCCACAGTGGGATACATTGTTGAATCTGTAATTTGTTTAAATCATTTTGCTTGGATCCTCGTCTCCTACATTAGCAGGTGAATTCTTTACCGCTAAACACCAGGGAAGCCCAAAAATATTTATGAATTTTAGATCTCATTAAATTAGAGTCATGGGCTTCCCCGGGAGGCTCAGTGGTTAAGAGTCTGCCTGCCAATACAGGTACGTGGGTTTGATCCCTGAGTCGGGAATATCCTCTGGAGAAGGAAACGGCTACCCACTCCAGTATTTGTGCCTGGAGAACTCCATGGACAGAGGGGCCTGGTAGGCTACAGTCCATAGAGTTGTAAAGAGCTGGACACGACCGAGCACAATCCATATTTCTGTTTTTTTTTTCTTTGTCAGGCTTCCTCGAACCAGGTAACACATTCTGGGGACAGACTGTGAGCTAGGTATACTGTATATCCCTTCAAAGAGAAAGGGACACAGTGATATTTTTTGTGTAAGAAAGAGTAACAGACACATTTTAGTCTACATAACCTGGCATGTGAAGCATTTTGAAATTTCTAAATTAAAATTTTAGTAAATGTAGGACCCTGTGGCTTCATATATAAATTGATGTTATACATTCTTCTGTTTCAGAGTTCTAAGAGACTTTTTTTTTTTTTTTTTTTTAAGTTCATGAGTCGTTTATTTGACTTGATTTTTTTAGATAGATATGCTTTATTTATCAAGATACATAGGCCTTATCTGGGCTTCGCAGGTGGTCAGTCAGTCAGTTCGGTCGCTCAGTCGTGTCCGACTCTTTGTGACCCCATGAACCGCAGCACGCCAGGCCTCCCTGTCCATCACCAACTCCCAGAGTTTACTCAAACCCATGCCCATTGAGTCGGTGATGCCATCCAGCTGTCTCATCCTCTGTTGTCTGGTTCTCCTCCTGCCCTCAATCCCTCCAAGCATCAGGGTCTTCTCCAATGAGTCAACTCTTTGCATGAGGTGGCCAAAGTACTGGAGTTTCAGCTTCAGCATCAGTCCTTCCAATGAACACCCAGGACTGATCTCCTTTAGGATGGACTGGTTGGATCTCCTTGCAGTCCAAGGGACTCTCAAGAGGGTGGGACTAGTGGTAAAGAACCCGGCTGCCAATGCAGGAGACATAAGAGACCCAGGTTCAATCCCTGGGTCGGGAAGATCCCCTGGAGAAGGAAATGGCAACCCACTCCAGTATTCTTGGCTGAAGAATCCATGGACAGAGGAGCCTGATGGGCTACAGTCCACGGGGTAGCAAATAGTCGGACACGACTGAGCAACTGTTTATTTCCATTTATTTATTTATTTATTTATTTTACATTTATGCTTTATTTATCCTTTTGCGGCACTGCATGTGGGACCTTGGTTCCCTGACCAGGGATGGAACTGTGCCCCCTGCAGTGGAAGCGCGGAGTCTTAACCACTGGATGGTCAGGGAAGTCAGAGACTGTATGCTTAGGAAGACTGACTTCACGTGAAATTTTAACAAGTTTTTAGGAGGGAAGAGCTTAGAGAGAGTTTGACATTTTGGAGGGACTGGATCAGGATGTGTTAGGTAGAAAAGAGACAGGGACAGCAAAACAGACACCAACGTGGATAATATTTATTTACAAGAAGGAAGTGAAAGGAGAGAAAGGGGAGAGGTGTGGCATGGGAAGGAGGGAGGGGAGGGGAGAAGGCAGAGGTGCAGAAGGAACCTTCTGTGGACGGGGAAAGGTAGGCAGAGTCCCGCCCCGCGGGGAGTGTAATAATGAAAGGATGACACAGGAACCGGCTTCCTTTCTGCCAGATTCACCGTCACTTCACGGAACAGGAATATGTTTTGACTGTATCTGGAGGCTAACACACTTGTTATTTAAGTCACGGGCAACTTGGACACCAAAGGAATGAAAATAATACTCTTTCTTCATCTCTGTTACCTTTTCTCGTGATTTGTGGCGCAGCTTGTCAGGTTTTGTTGTAAGAGGCTCCTTCATTATTAAGTGAAGAAACACCGGACGGCTAGAAATAATAACTGAGGTCTTGTTCTCACTTGTCTGCCTCCTGGAGTGGCGGAACTGTCAGCATTATCTCTGCTGTCTCACTAGAGATGAGAAAGCCCGTCGTGGAGACTTCTCATTCCCGGTTTAACTTAGAGCGGAGAGTCTGAGAAGCGGAGCCGGGCTTCGGGTCTTGCCCAGGGCAGTGGCCCTCACTCACCGCGCAGACTTTGATGGCAGACCCCCGGCTCGTTGCTAGAAGCAGCCCCTCTCCCTTTAAAGGACGTCAGCCTAGGGGCTGACAGGCTGCGCCGGGCTCCGCCATCCGCGTTCAGTCTGCGGGACAGAGGGGATGTGTGGGTCACTGGGAGCATCCAGGTCTAACGACCGTGTGCCTGTGAGTGTGTGTGTGTGTGTGAGGGAGATGTGCGGGGTGGGTGAGGAGGAGGGCGATTCCAGGGGCACAAGGCGACAGGGACAGATGTGAAAGAGGGCCGGATCACGGCGGGTACAGGACAGGCACCCAGGACACGTGCTGGAAGGATGGGCACCCCCGAGGAGCGCTCCGCTCCTTGAGGAGCCCGCGAACGTTCCAAAGAGGAGGCGCACAGCAGAGGGGGCTGCGGCCGTGCAGGGGAGCCCCGTGGCCCCACGGACGGCCGCTCTGAGCGCAGGACACGGGCGACGGCAGAAGCGGGTCTGAAGAGGACGGGCCCCGAGCACGCGGACACCTGAAGTGCAGGCGCCGGGCCGCGCTGGAGGCGGCCTGGGCGCGGGGCCGCGCGCAGGAAGGCAGACGAGGCCATGGGTGCCGCGGCCGGGGCTCACCCGCCGTCCTCCTCCCCGGCTGCGCTGGGTTTGCTCGCTCTTGTGAACAGCTGTATCACACCTTCTCCTGCATCGAGTCTTGGCTACCTTTCTCTAGCCTCACAGTCAGTTACCTTGCTTCCTATTTGACGATCAGAAGACAACTTCCACGCGCCTCTATCTGATCCTCAAATGCCTGCCTCCCTTTTTACGTCCATTATATCAGCCTGTTTAAAAGCATTATTTTTTTAAATGTAGCCACTCACTTGTGCACTAGATCCCGTTTCCTCTCATCAACTCAAAGATACTGCTTAGTGATGTTTCCCTCTTTCTTCTGTTTTATTATTTTTTTCCTCTTCATAGTATGACTCCCATGTGCATGCAGATGTTTTTAAATACAGCTCATCTTCAAAATAATTCAATGTCACATTCTTTTCCAGCTACTTCTGTTTCTCTTTTATCTTCACAATAAAATTTCTTGAGGCGTTGTCCTTGCTGACTCCACTTTCTCTCCTCTCATTCTCTTTGGAACCCACTCCAATCTTCTTTCCCCATGACTCCACTTAAATAGGTCTTTCCAAAGGCCACCAGTGGCCTCTGATTTGCAAAATCAGCATGACACTTCTCAAGCTTCATCTTACTCATCCTGTCTGCAGCACTGAACACGGTTACTATTATCTACTTCTTGAGGCATTTTTGCTTCCAGAGTAAGTAATGCATGTTTGTATCTTCTCTTCTCAAAAGTGAGGCATCCAGGTGTGTAACTTAAAAGCCATCTACATGCTGGGCACTCTTTGCTGATATTCAGACACATATACAGAGCCACCTTCTGAAATTCCCCCTGGAGGTCCACAAGGTATCTTCAACTTACCACGTCAGAAAACAAACAAGACTCAGGCTCACTTGTCATGGATTATTATGTTATCTTATATATGCATAGAAAGAAAATGTAAGTAAAATTAGGTAGCCAAGGAATTTATAAAACCTTTGCACAAACTGAGTCCAACTCTTTTGAATCAACCCAGAATTATCAATGTCCTTTGGTTTTCTATTTTTTCACAAAATGCTATTTCATTTGTCAGATCTAGTCCCTTAAATCTATTTCTCACTTCCACTGTATAATCATAAGGGATTTGATTTAAGTCATACCTGAATGGTTTAGTGGTTTTCCCCACTTTCTTCAATTTAAGTCTGAATTTGGCAATAAGGAGTTCATCATCTGAGCCACAGTCAGCTCCCAGTCTTGTTTTTGCTGACTGTATAGAGCTTCTCCATCTTTGGCTGCAAAGAATATAATCAATCTGATTTCGGTGTTGACCATCTGGTGATGTCCATGTGTAGAGGCTTCTCTTGTGTTGTTGGAAGAGGGTGTTTGCTATGACCAGTGCATTCTCTTGGCAAAACTCTGTTAGCCTTTGCCCTGCTTCACTCTGTACTCCAAGGCCAAATTTGCCTGTTACTCCAGGTGATTCTTGACTTCCTATTTCTTGACTTCCAGTCCCCTATAATGAAAAGGACATCTTTTTTGGGTGTTAGTTCTAAAAGGTCTTGTAGGTCCTCAAAGAACTGTTCAACTTCAGCTTCTTCAGTGTTACTGGTTGGGGCATAGGCTTGGATTACTGTGATATTGAATAGTTTGCCTTGGAAAGGAATAGAGGTCATTCTGTCGTTTTTGAGGTTGCATCCAAGTACTGCATTTCAGACTCTTTTGTTGACCATGATGGCTACTCCATTTCTTCTAAGGGATTCCTGCCCACAGTAGTAGATATAATGGTCATCTGAGTTAAAATCACCCATTCCAGTCCATTTTAGTTTGCTGATTCCTAGAATGTTGATGTTCACTCTTGCCATCTCCTATTTGACCACTTCCAATTTGCCTTGATTCATGGACCTAACACGCCAGGTTCCTATGCAATATTGCTCTTTACAGCATCAAACCTTGCTTCTATCACCAGTCGCATCCACAACTGGGTATTGTTTTTGCTTTGGCTCCATCCATCCATTCTTTCTGGAGTTATTTCTCCACTGATCTCCAGTAGCATATTGGGCACCTATGATTATACAGTGGAAGTGAGAGATCAATTTAAGGGACTAGATCTGATAGACACAGTGCCTGATGAACTATGGGCGGAGGTTCGTGACATTGTACAGGAGACAGGGATCAAGACCATCCCCAAGAAAAAGAAAGGCAAAAAAGCAACATGGCTGTCTGAGGAGGCCTTACAAATAGCTGTGAAAAGAAGAGAAGCAAAAAGTAAAGGAGAAAAGGAAAGATATTCCCATTTGAATGCAGAGTTCCAAAGAATAGCAAGGAGAGATAAGAAAGCCTTCCCCAGCGATCAGTGCAAAGAAATAGAGGAAAACAACAGAATGGGAAAGATTAGAGATCTCGTCAAGAAAATTAGAGATACCAAGGGAACATCTCATGCAAAGATAGGCTCAATAAAGGACAGAAATGGTATGGACCTAACAGAAGCAGAAGATATTAAGAAGAGGTGGCAAGAATACACAGAAGAACTGTACAAAAAAGACCTTCATGACCCAGATAATCACGAAGGTGTGACCACACACCTAGAGCCAGACATCCTGGAATGTGAAGTCAAGTGGGCCTTAGGAAGCATCACTCTGAACAAGGCTAGTGGAGGTGATGGAATTCCAGTTGAGCTATTTCAAATCCTGAGAGATGATGCTGTGAAAGTCTGCACTCAATATGCCAGCAAATTTGAAAAACTCAGCAGTGGCCACAGGACTGGCAAAGGTAAGTTTTCATTCCAATCCCAAAGAAAGGCAATCCCAAAGAATGCTCAAACTATGCACAACTGACCTCATCTCACACGCTAGCAAAGTAATGCTTAAAATTCTCCACGCCAGGCTTCAGCAATACATGAACAGTGAACTTCCAGATGTGCAAGCTGGTTTTAGAAAAGGCAGAGGAACCAGAGATCAAATTGCCAACATCCGCTGGATCATCGAAAAAGCAAGAGAGTTCCAGAAAAACATCTATTTCTGCTTTATTGACTACGCCAAAGCCTTTGACTGTGTGGATCACAATAAACTGTGGACAATTCTGAAAGAGATGGGACTACCAGACCACCTGACCTGCCTGTTGAGAAACCTGTATGCAGGTCAGGAAGCAACAGTTAGAACTGGACATGGAACAACAGACTGGTTCCAAATTGGGAAAGGAGTACGTTAAGGCTGTATACTGTCACCCTGCTTATTTAACTTATATGCAGAGTACATCATGAGAAACGCTGGGCTGGAAGAAGCACAAGCTGGAATCAGGATTGCCAGGAGAAATATCAATAGCCTCAGATATGCAGGTGACACCACCCTTATGGCAGAAAGTGAAGAGGAACTAAAAAGCCTCTTGATGAAAGTGAAAGAGGAGAGTGAAAAAGTTGGCTTAAAGCTCAACATTCAGAAAACTAAGATCATGGCAAATAGATGGGAAAACATGGAAACAGTGTCAGACTTTATTTTTTTGGGCTCCAAAATCACTGCAGATGGTGATTGCAGCCATGAAATTCACAGACACTTACTCCTTGGAAGGAAAGTTATGACCAACCTAGATAGTATATTAAAAAGCAGAGACATTACTTTGTCAACAAAGGTCCGTCTAGTCAAGGCTATGGTTTTTCCAGTGGTCATGTACGGATGTGAGAGTTGGACTGTGAAGAAAGCTGAGCGCCGAAGAATTGATGCTTTTGAACTGTGGTGTTGGAGAAGATGTTGAGAGTCCCTTGGACTGCAAGGAGATCCAACCAGTCCATCCTAAAGGAGATCAGTCCTGGGTGTTCAATGGAAGGACTGATGTTGGAGCTGAAACTCCAATACTTTGGCCACCTCATGCAAAGAGCTGACTCATTGGAAAAGACCCTGATGCTGGGAGGGATTGGGGGCAGGAGGAGAAGGGGACAACAGAGGATGAGATGTTTGGATGGCATCACCGACTCGATGGACATGGGTTTGAGTAAACTCTGGGAGTTGGTGATGGACAGGGCAGCCTGGCGTGCTGCGGTTCATGGGGTCGCAAAGAGTCGGACACGACTGAGTGACTGAACTGAACTGATTCCTTTTGTCATCAGCAGGTAGTGGTACACATTTCTTCATTACAGAGTATGCTGCTTTTGACTTTAAAATTTTCTTATGAACCCCTGACACCTAGTCTACAAGTTTTATGCTGCCTGGTGAATATTTTATCTACCAGATGGTGTTCACAATAAGTTTTGTTTTTCTCAAATGCCCCTAAAGGTTTCTTGGGTGAAACGTTGGCACGCTAACATGGAAGTGAAATATAATGAAACTCAAGAAGTGAAGCACCAACATTACACATAGGTTCAAGAGAAGGGATGAAAACTCCTGCATCCATGACCAAGGCTGAGACCCTGTGGCAGTGGCAACTGTGTAACTTCTGCCCCCTGCTGGCCACCCTCGGATGATGCCATTCATTGTAAGGTGCCGTCGTAGCTTCCCAGGGGCTTCCCAGGTGGCTCAGGAGTAGAGCACACGCCTGGCAAAGCAGGAACCACAGGAGATGCAGGTTTGACCCCTGGGTTGGGACGATCCCCGGTGAAGGAAATGGCAGCCTACTCCAGTATTCTTGCCTGGGAAATCCCATGGACAGCAGAGCCTGCCGGGCTACAACACACAGGGTTGCAAAGAGTCAGACACGACCGAGCAGGCCATGAGCACACTGTGAGCAAGCGTGGAATTCTCCCAGCAAGGATACTTGAGTGGGTAGCCAGTCCCTTCTGCAGGGGATCTTCTCGACCCAGGCATAGAATCCGGGGTCTCCTGAATTGCTGGCAGATTCTTTACTGTTGGAACCACTAGGGAAGCCCAGTAGTAACTACACATATCTAAATTCCAGACATGTGAAAATAAGTGCATCTTTTGAATGAAGGAATCAGTAAAAGAATGGTCCAACTGTTCTAAAGAAGCCAGCCTGCATCTCCTGTGAGATGTAAGTCTCACTGGTGGATGTGGAGACGTGCCACCATCCAGAGAGATCAAACCGGAACTTCTCATTGATTTTCTTCCTCTTGATTCTGGCAATCATTCCTTGATTGAATGACTATTACTAAAGTTTAGGAACTTTCTGAAGGAGAATTAAAAAACCTAAAAGGAAGGCCAAACCTGTCATTGGAATCCCTATAGACCAATTAATGAAAAGCAATTCACACTAAAGCATGTGTGGGTTCAATAAAAATGTACTGAACTTTAAAGTTAATGGAGCAAAACTAAGATCAGAGCCTCCATTTCTTCATAAGAACAGTTTCCTAAGTCATTTAATTAATGCTTTATCCTAGGGGGAAAAAGTTAGTCCCAGTGTTGTAGCGGCAAGAGATTTAGCAAATTAGACACACACGCAGAAGACACCAGCATCCTCAAAGAGTTGGTCTTGGCTTTACTTCTCTGGAATTAAAGAAGAGCTTATGTAGACATGTGAGTTTTAACATCACATATATCCTTGATGCAAATTTTCCAAGAAGGAGACCTTTCTTCTCTATACTTCATAATTAAAACTCAATTGAATATGATAACTTAATCTTTTTGTGATATTGAAAATCCCATTAATTCTCTAAGATGCCTCCAATCATTTGTCAAATACCATGTTTTAGAGAAACAGAGATGAGTAACACATACCCCTGTCTTTGAGCTCATAGGGTTCTTGAAGAGACTGATGGACCAATGGTTATAGTATGAAGTAGGAATTCTAATAAAAGAGATTTAGTGAGTAGGTACTGAAATCACAAAAAGGTTATAGATTAGGAAAATAAACCACACATTCCATAGGGTTGCAAAGAGTCGGACACAGCAGAAGCAACTTAGCACAGATGCTCTCACAGACTGTGTAAGTAAAAAAAACAATAAAGCTAACTTCAAACCTCAATGGCTTAACACGACAAATGTTTTCTGCTCATTCAAGCTATGTCTTATACATCTCTGGGCAAATCACCAGGGCAAACTGGATTCAGAAACTGAGGTGGCTGAGATCCTGTGGTTAAGACATCTCAACACTAGACCATTTTAGCTGCACAGTGGGTAAAGGGGATGGGTGACCCCATGGACTGCAGCACACCAGGCTTCCCTGTCCTTCACTATCTCCCGGAGTTTGCTCACACCCATGTCCATTGAATTAATGATTCTATTCAACCATCTCATCCATCTTGTCCCCTTCTCCTCCCGCCTTCAATCTTTCCGGCATCAGGGTCTTTTCCAATGAGTCAGCACTTCACATCAGGTGGCCAAAGTATTGGGGCTTCAGCTTCAGCATCAGTCCTTCCAATGAATATTCAGGGAATGATGTCTCACGTGGCCCCACCTAATTGCAAGGGCAAAGGTAAATACAAGGGAGGAGGTGGAAATTAAAAGACTCTTGCTCCTTGGAAGAAAAGTTATGACCAACCTAGACAGCATATTAAAAAGAGGAGACATTACTTTGTCAACAAAGGTCTGTCTAGTCAAAGCTATTGTATTTCCAGTAGTCATGTATGGATGTGACAGTCAGACCATAAAGAAGGCTGAGAGCCAAAGAATTGATGCTTTCAAACTGTAGTACTGGAGAAGACTCTTGAGAGTCCCTTGGACTGTAAGGAGATCAAACTAGTCTATCTTAAAGGAAATCAATCCTGAATATTCATTGGAAGGACTGATGCTGAAGCTGAAACTCCAGTGCTTTGGTCACCTGATGCAAAGAGCTGACTTACTGGAAAAGACCCTGATTTGGGGAAAGTTTGAGGGCAGGAGGAAAAGCGGGTGACAAAGGATGAGATGGTTGGATGGCATCATCAACTCAATGGACATGAATTTACGCAAACTTCGGGAGATAGTGAATGACAGGAGAGGCTGGTGTGCTGCAGTCCATGGGGTTGCAAAGAGTCGGACACAGTTTAGCGACTGAACAACAACAAACAATAAAATTGGAGACTGAACACTTAATCTCTTCTTTTTCTTGTGGCTGTTTTAACTCACTCTTGTCACTTAAAAGACTTCCTTAACTTTATCTTGTACTCTTTTGTGACCCAACATACTTATCTTTCCAATGTTGCAGGGTTTTAATTTTTTTCAAACCCCTTTCATCTTTGCCTGCAAGTTCTCAAATTATCCCTGAGATCCTTTCTTTGTAGTATCTGGACAGCCAACAAACATTTTGTTTTCTAACTTCTTCCCCTCGATACTGTTGGGAAATACAATTAAAAACAAAATCTTCCAATCTAGAAATCCTCTCCACAAAAGTAATAAAGAAAACACCCTTGTTATTGTTTTCATGTTAAACCAGAATATGATACACATCTCAGGCAATCTGCTGAGAGATGGCAAAGATAAAAAGACATCTCTCCGTTTTTATAGTCAAAAGCAGATATAAGGTGCTATGTACATGTTCTCAAGATAAACAACACTGGTGTCAAGGTATGAGAGGACTCGACAGCACCATTTTCCAGACAGAGTTCATCCTCGGTTCAGCTGGTAACTGTAGTGACAACCCAGACTAGCTAACTGGCTTTATCTAGAGGAAAAACAAGCTTTTCACGCCTTTATGAGAGAATGGAGTTTTGCAATGTGGGGTCAAGTGCCAAGGCAGTCAGGCTCCTCCCCTCCCACAGTGACTGGGGGTTAGGGGCCTTCTCTTCTTTCCTGTTTAACTTTCAAAGGCCTGGCTCCTGAGTCCCTGAAAGAAAGGCACTCCTGGTTCTTAAAGCTGACAAAAACCTATTTTGTTTTCAGAAGGATTTATATACATTTCAAAGAGAGAAATCTTAGGGCTTCCCTAGTAGCTCAGACAGTAGGAGAGACCCGGGTTCGATCCCTAGGTTGGGATTGATCCCCTGGAGGAGGAAATGACAACTCACTCCAGTATTCTTGCGTGCGAAACCCCACGGACAGAGGAGCCTGGTGGGCTGCAGTCCACGGGATCGCAGAGGCCGACATGACTGAGTGACTTAGCGCCACTTCAAAGAGGGAGGAAAGTACTTACAATTTTACGTTTTCTAAAGTAAATGTTCTAAGAAAAGGGGAGGGGACAGCAATCTTTCCCTCATTTTCAACAGAGAATGAAGCCTCTTAATTTTTAGGTTTTTTATTTTTTTTTTGAGGAACTGCCATACTGCTTTCCACAGGGGCTCTACAAACCTTACATTCCCACCAATAGTGCACAGGGGTTTCAAGTTTTCTACAACCTCACTAACACATTACTATTGTTGTGATCATTTTTATTTTGATTGTAGCCTTCCTATTTGTGTGAGGAGGCATCTCATCAAGGTTTGCATTTTCCTAAAAGTTAGTGATGTTGAGCATCTTTTCCCTGTTTGCATATTTTCTTTAGAGAAGTGCCTACTTAAGTCCTTTTGTGCATTTTTGTGTGTGTTGTTTGTTTTTTGTTGTTATGAATTTTTTGAAGTTCTCTCTATACTCAAAACATTCAACTCTTATCAGATATAAGACTTGTAAGTATTTTCTCCCATTTTGCGAGTTGCCTCTTTACTCTGTTGATATTGTCTTTTGAGGTACAAATTCCTTAAATTGTTAATACGTTCCAATTTGTCTCTTTTTTCCTTTGCTGCCTTTTGTTCAAGGAATCACTGCCAAATCTGAAGCTGTAAAGTTCTGCTCTGTATTTTCTTCTAGGAGTTTTATAGTTTTATATGTTAAATGTAGGTCTTCAATTTGTTTTAACTTAACGTTTGTGATACACAGTGGTGATGGGCCAACTTCATCCTTTTGCATTTGGATATACAGTTTTTCCAGCTATTTGTTAAAAAGACTTTCACCATTGAATGGTCTTGGCAGCCTTGCCAAAAATCATTTGAGCATATATGTGAGACTCTTTCCTTTTTTTAAAATTTATTTTAAAATTAAAACATCTCTACCTAGTAGCATTCACTCTTTGCGCTAGACAGTTCTCTGGGGTTTGACAGATGTATAGAATGAAATATCCACCACCACCATCAGGATAAATACTAGTTCCGCCATCCCCCTGCCATTGCCCTTCTGTCCTTTCCTCATAAGTCCTTCCCTCTGCACAGCCCGCACTCCATGGCGATCACTGGTCTCCCTCCCGACCTTATAGCTCTATCCGCCATGCATGTGGCATCATAGAGTATGCTGTTTGCTGGATCTGGCCTCTCACTTAGAACAAGGCATCTTTGATGTACTCATTATGTACGTCATTCACTCCTTTTTGATGCTGAGTAACCGGTCCATCCTAAAGGAGATTGGTCCTGGGTGTTCATTGGAAGGACTGATGCTGAAGCTGAAACTCCAATACTTTGGCCACCTGATGTGAAGAGCTGACTCATTTGAAAAGACCCTGATGCTGGGAAAGATTGAAGGCAGGAGGAGAAGGGGACGACAGAGGATGAGATGGTTGGATGGCATCACCGACTCGATGGACATGAGTTTGAGTAAACTCTGCCAGTTGGTGATGGACAGGGAGGCCTGGCGTGCTGTGGTTCATGGGGTTGCAAAGAGTTGGACACAACTGAGCAACTGAACTAAACTGAACTGAGCTCTCTATAGACTTATCATAGTTTGTTTATCCATTCAGTGAAGGATATTTGGTTTGTCCAGTTTTGGTCAATGATGAATAAAATGTCTAGCAACATGCACGTACAGGTTTTGGTATGAGCATGTATTTTTATTTTTCGCCAGGAAATACCAAGAAGTAGGGCCCTGGATCAGATCTTCAGGCAATATCGAGGTTTCTTTTAAAAACCTCAAAGTTTCTTTCCAAACTACTGCAGCATGCTCCATTCCCACCAAAACTGTACGTGTTCCAACTGCTGTGCATCCTTGTCTGCATTTGGTATTGTCAGATTTTCCTTTTTAACTTTAGCCACTATAATAGATATACAGTTGTATCTCATTATAGTTTTAATTTTAATTTCCCTACTGAATAATTGGAGAAGGAACTGGCAACCCACTCCAGTAGTTTAGACTGGAGAATCCCATGGACAGAGGAGTCTGGTGGGCTAGAGTTCAGGGGGGGTCGCAAAAAGTCAGACACGACTGAGCAATTAACACACACACACAGTGAACAATTAGGTTCAGCATCTTTTAGTGTAATTATTGATCAGTCATATGTGTTTTTTGGTGAAGTATCTGCTTACATTTTTTTGCCTGTTTTTAAAGTTGGGTTGCATTTTTTCTTATTTTTGAATTGGAAATTCATCATATGTTTTGGATACAAGTGCAATGTCTAACATGTGACTTCGGAGTATCTTCCCTAGGTTGGTTTCTGGCCTTTAAGTCCCTTAAAAGCGTCTCTTGCAGAGACAAGTCTTTAATTTTGATATAGTCTTTTGAGGGGAGAGTAATCATGCTTCAGTATCCTATTTAAAAACTCTCTGCCTTACCTATATTTTAACTGAGTGGTCATACATTAGAGGAGGAGGGTTTCTCTCTGCATGACTGATGGAAAAGCTTTAAGGACAGAACAAATCTCTATGACATCAGGGGATCCTTGATTATAGCACACAGAGCATTTGCTTCCATTCACCATCTTCCTGTGGAAACTGTACTGCTTTTTATTTCCAATTGTTAAAAATCTGTAACCAGATTGTCCCCAGGCTTCTCAATAGAGACAATACTATCAGAGTTTAGTAAGATATATTTTAAGCACCGATTGTTTTATTAAGTGTCTTGCTGAATAGGGAGGTTATGTTTTGAACAATAACTTTATAAAAATGGATTTGGGGATTGTTTGAATCTTGTTCTGCAGGTCTTTGAGCTCATCCTGATTTTTGCTTACAATATTTATGAGGTTTCATGAAGTGAAAAAGCCCCACCAGCAAATTAAAAAAGTGGTTTTATCTTCCACAGGGTAAAACTGTACATTATCATGACTCCTGTGACGTCCTCTGCAAGTCTGGATATCTTGTTTTGACTTTTTGATTAAATGAGCTTGCATGGTAAACCGGGTTGCTTTTCACTTTTAAAGTGCTCTTTTATGGTTAACTAGCACCCCACTCCAGTACTCTTGCCTGGAAAATCCCATGGACGGAGGAGCCTGGTAGGCTGCGGTCCATGGGGTCGCTAAGAGTCAGACACAACTGAGCGACTTCACTTTCACTTTTCACTGTCATGCATTGGAGAAGGAAATGGCAACCCACTCCAGTGTTCTTGCCTGGAGAATCCCAGGGACGGGGGAGCCTGGTGGGCTGCCATCTATGGGGTCGCACAGAGTTGGACACGACCGAAGTGACTTAGCAGCAGCAGCAATAGCAGCAGCAATTACTCTAAGCAGGCTGTGACTTCATCTCCCCAGGCCACGCCCCTCTGAGTGAGGACAGCTCCCAGCGAAAGCTCCCTGGTCCTCCTCTCCCATCCTCACCCGCATGGGTGTATGATTACAACTGTCGGGATGTGTGAGGTGTGTTCCTCCAGGAAGAATGATCTTGCTCCATTTCTACCGTGCATGCTTATATTTTATTGGTACAGTAGAATTTAAAATTCATTTTAAAAAAAGCTCGTCAGTAGGGAGCCCCTCTGCTGCAGCCCACGAGCCCGGAGCCTGGGCTCTGCAACAAGAGAAGGCACTGCTGTACGCGACGCCCATACACTGCCGCCAAAGGCACCCCGCTCACCACAACCGGAGAAAGCGCAGGCAGCAAGGACCCAGCGCGGCCAAGCAGATGAGCAAAGTTGTACAAAGCCTGTCAGTGGAAAAAAGCCTAGTTCGACACCCAGTTTTATTACTTTCCAGTACATACGGTAGTACAAGCAAATGGCTAGAGACTGCCTCCAAATGCTGTGCCCCGTGCCGAGAGGAACGAAATAAAACACAGAAGATGGAGATCTTGAGCTCGTCTACCGGGTTGACAGCACAAAACCGACCGGCCGGTTTCTCCTTTAAACTGTCCCGCATCATCACCCACGCCCCCCACACCCCTTCTCCCAGTCCTGCCTTGGGGAGCTGGGTCGGACACGGACAAACCCTTCTGCTCTTGGTTACCTTTAGCAAGAGTGAGATCTTCTGGACTTTATAAAACAGATGCACAGAGCAATGGTCAATATTCCAAGGGCAAGGGACACCCAAAACTCAGAGAAAGAAAAACATACAAATGAACAGTAACCACAAGGACAAACCTCCAAACATAAAGAAACAAAGGAGAAAAGGGAAAAAAATTAACAAGATATCCAAGTCCTCTCTTAAAATAGAAATATCTTAACTCATCTTTTTAATGCCTGTAGTTATGGGGTCAAGAACGCTCTTTGCACCATTAGAGGGTGTGTGAATTGAAACTGCTTTGAAAGCAATTTGCTATACTGTGAAGAACCTTGAAAACGTTCACAGCTTTTGACCCAGGAATTCTGCTTTAAAAAGGCTCTGCTAAGAAAATAATCAGATATTTGCACATCTTTTCACAGATGGTCAGTGTGGCTTTATTTATGATAGTTCATTTTGGGAACACCCTAATGTTAAATTAATGACAGTAGAGCCATATGTTCAGATATCATAAGGTCACAAAAATCTTGACTTTATAGGACTTTATAGGAGATTACTTCTCAATATAATATTAAATGAAAATACATTGATTTTAAAATTCATTGGAAGGAAGTACAGCAAAATATTAAAAGCCATTTTCTCCAGATGCAGAAATAGTAAGTGATTTTAAGCTTTTCTTTCCAACTACTCCCTCAAAAGCCTGGCTTGACTTTTAAAATCAGATGATATAGAGTATTTTTAAAAAAATATTCACTTATTTCTTTGGCTGCGTCGGGATCTTTGGTTACAGTGTGCTGGCTCTCGATCCGTGGCGCGTGTGCTCAGCAGTTGTGGCAAGCAGGCTCAGTTGCCCCATGACATGTGGGATCTTTGTTCCCTGACCAGGCATCGAACCTGCGCCCCCAGCCTGGCACGGAGGATTCTTAGCCACCCGGTGGAGCTAGTGGTAAAGAACCCGCCTGCCAATGCAGGAGACATAAGAGACGCGGGTTTGATCCTGAGTCGGGAAGGTCCTCTGGAGGAGGGCATGGCAACCCACCCCAGTATTCTTGCCTGGAGAACCCCAGGGACACGGGAGCTTGGCAGGCTACAGTCCACAGAGTCGCAGAGAGTCGGACACCACTGAAGCGACTTAGCCTGCAGGCCACTAAGGAAGTCCCAATGTCAAGTGTTAAAACATCTCAATACCAAGGACAAAGGGAGACCTACAAGGAAAACGTAAAAAGTGCAAGGCCTGCCTCAGGTTACAGGAACAGACTTCTGCCCTTACTGTACCTACCTAGGAATCAAGGCCCGCTGTTGCACACAGCTTCAAGAACCACCCTTGAAGCCCCATCCAGAAATGCTCACAGCTCTCTCCCCTTCCTCGGCCTCATTCCTCCCAGGCAAAGCGATTTGTTGTAAAAGTGACAAATGCTCATTGTCAAACCTCAAACAGTGTAAAAGCACATAAAATAAGAAGAGTAAATGCCCCCACTTTTTTTCTATGTTGGAAACACTGAGGGATACTTTGCGTATAAAGATGGACACTGATACTGAGTAAACAGCTCCATGGTTCTCGACCAATGTCAGGATCCAGGGCACGGTCTCCACCCTCACAGGTCCTGTGTGTCCCCTGGAGTCCATTCTCTCCCGACCTGAGGCAACCATTCATTGGATTTCTGTTGCTATAAATCAGTTTTGTCTGTTGCAGGATTTCCTACCAATGTTACAACAATGTTTTTGAGATTCATCCATCCTGTGTGTGTCATGGTGGGTAGAATTCTGTTGCATAACTATGTTAATTTGTCTACTCAGTCACATGGCGACTTCATAATTACCCTATAAGGGCACTGATTCATTTTTAGAATGTGATAAATCATATGTCCAAGTGTGAATACATTAAACACTTCTTATATAGAATCCCCAAACCTAAGTCTTATTTTGGATGAGTGACAACAGTATCACAAAGGGGTCACAACATAATGACCTGATACAGTTGATTGAAGCTCATGTCTAAATCATATCTGTGAATAATGATTGTGAAGCAAGCATTCATTTTAGACATTTATGGATTCCAACCATATGCTGTGATCAAGAAACCAGTGTATCTGTCTTGACATACTTCGTTTAAAATCTGAGTCACACATTCCATAAATTATGGATCTGCCAACTTTCTTTTCAGTCATTCTGAATTAATATCAATATTTATACTTGACTAATGCTATTAACATAAACATCTGGATAAATGAATATTGCATTAAATTATCTCAAACCTAAAAAGTAATATTTAAGCAATTTTATATAAGACTCCTTTCAACATTTTTTCCTTTAAAAAAAAAATCCACAAAAGTAATGCCAGCAAGGACATGTTGACTTTTATGGAAACCCTACTGCACCAAAAATATAGGAGGATGTTCCCAAAATATAATACTGTAATAATTTCACAAATATACTGCATGATAAAAAATAATTATGAAACTACTTTGATGTCAGCACAAGAGACTGAAGTTATTTTGGAGCAATTAACCTGCCATAGAATTAACACAGTTTCATCCAGATTATCAACAAGGATCTGAAGAAATCACATATTTGGTGACCTCTAACGAACTGAGCCTTTATGAAAGCAACCATCTACCTGAGCACAAAATCTTGGTCCCAGGCCCCTCCTTCATGTCGCTTCTGCCCTCAGAGCTTACCTGCCCGACTCAAACGTGAACCACGTCGAGTCCCGCCCGTATCTCCTCAGTGAGCTGAGGGGCCACATCACCAGCTTGACCTTGGCGTTGTGGATATCCCAGAGATAGATATTCTCGTGCGTGATCTGCATTGTGCATTCGCCATAAATGTCCAGATTTGGTGTAGGCATAAGGTACACATTGAATCGTTCTGCAAAGAAACAAGGAACGGAGACAATGCAGTGAAGACAGGTGTGACTTTTACAGCAGCGCGATGTTAACCTGTATACCTACCTACAGCCTGCAGAAAGCCTACAGCCTGCAGAAAGGGTCACCGTGTTCCTTGGTGACACCAACACACACTGTGAAATACTCTTCCCATTCTGTGGGAAAAGCGGTTAATGTAGTCTTAATCATTCAGTCATTCTCTCATTCTTCAACTTCTTGTGGCCTGCGTCCTGTGTGTGTGCGTGCGTGCGTGTGCATGCGTGCATGTGTGAGTGCGCTCAGTCGTGCCTAACTCTTTGAGACCCCATGGACTGTAGCCCACCAGGCTCCTTGTCCATGGGATTTCCTGGGCAAGAATACAGGAATTGTCATTTCCTTCTCCATGCATCCTCTGTGGTGTGGATTAAATGGTTAAATTGTACCATGGGAACATAAGGGCAAAAGGCTAATTGGAGTCTCTGCCCAAATGGTGTTACTGTCTGCTTCTTCACACAATCTTAAGTGGATGTCATATAAACAATTCCAAGGAGGAATGCCTTATCTAATTTACACAAGAACTTACTCAATTTTACCTCTGCGGCATGAAATGTTTAATGCCCACTCAGACCGACTCTCCAAGCACAGAGTACTCATGATCAAATTCAGCATATGATAAATGCAGATATTCATGACTGCCTTCTGCAGAACTTCAGCCATTGTTTCGGTAAGCAAAATAAAACCACATAATGCTTTCATTCCTGGATATTTTGTAGATGAAAATCTATTAGGCAATGATTCCAAACCCTTTATAAATATTTGTGTATGTTAAGCACCACTGCAAAATTCTGCAGCCCTCGGTCCCCATTTAAATGCATTAGATATACTTTATTTTGAAAGACAAGGTTAGTTGCTAAGTTCCAGGAAGTAAAGAACTTGCTATGACCTACAAACTGTCTTTATAAAATATCCCTAATTCCTAGCACCTTATCTTTGGTGTATAGTAAGCGATCAATAAATATTAGTTAACTAATATTTCAATGAACTAATGTTAACTAATAAAATGAGTGAAAAATATATCCCACAATGAAATAAATATATCCCTGTCAATCTTAAAGAAAAATCAACCCTGAATATTCATTGAAAGAACTGATACTGAAGAGGAAGGTCCAATACTTTGGCCACCTGAGGCAAAGAGCTGACTCCTTGGAAAAGATCCTGATGCTGGGAAAGACTGAAGGCAGGAGGAGAAGGAGAACAGAGGACGAGACAGTTCAATGGCATCACAGACTCAATGGACATGCGTTTGAGCAAACTCAGGGAGATATAGAAAGACAGGGAAGCCTGGTGTGCTGTAGTCCATGGGGTCTCAAAGAGTCGGATACGACTTCGCGACTAAACAACAATATGACAAATATCAGGGCTTCCCAGGTGGCTCAGTGGTAAAGAATCCGCCTGCCAATGCAGGAGACACAGATTCAATCTCTGGATCGGGAAGATCCCCTGGAGTAGGAAATGGCAACTCACTTCAACATTCCTGCCTGGGAAATTCCATGGATAGAGGAGCCTGGCAGGCCAGAGTCCTTGGAGTCGCAAAGAGTCAGACATGACTGAGCGACTAAACAACAGTGATGAAGATGGGCTGCTAGATTTGAGGAATTACAAAAAAATGAGTCATGACAACAAAAAGTTTAAGAATTAATGGCAGATATATCTTTGTGAGTTTGAATTTAATTGTGAACAGTGCTTTAAAGGCAGAGCTGTCGCATGAATTATTTGGAGAGGCATAATCATGTAGCTGCAGTTGGTCAAGGACTGAGATATTTAGGAATATGCTACCATCCATCAGGATGCTGCGGTCTTAAACACTGTATGTTTGCTGGTCCTGACCTGCAACTGTCTATATAATGGAAAGAATCGTTCCTGTTGCAGGTATTTTGTAAAGCAAAGATTTTCCGGTGCCAAGTTGGTTATATTTAACTTAAGCACAATAGTTTGAAATTTAGTAAGCATATGGGCACTATTTATGTTCAAGTGTCTAAATATTTGGGGACTAAAAATAATGATTCAATATTTTGCTTAGATTGTTGACCCATGAAAGTATTATAGATAGAGATTTCATATAAAATTATTCAAAATTATTAAAATATAATCATTTCAAATAATTGCAATTATTTCCTAAAGAAAAAGGCAAAATGGGGTAAGTTCTATAGCTGAGAAATGAAGAAAGAACATTGTCCCATCAGTTATCTTCAATGACAGCCTGTATCTGTATCTACATGTTGCTACTGTTGTTCCATCACTAAGTCGTGCCTGACTCTTTGCGACCTCATGGACTACAGCACACCAGGCTTCCTTGTCCTCCACTTTCTCCCGAACTTTTCTCACATTCATGTCCATTGAGTCGGTAATGCCATCTAACTATCTCATCCTCAGTTATCCCCTTCTCCTTTTGCCTTCAGTCTTTCCCAGCATCAGGGTCTTCTCCAGTGAGTCAGTTCTTTGCATCAGGAAGTGTTGGAGCTTCCCCTTCAGCATCAGTCCTTCCAGTGAATATTTAGGACTGATTTCCTTTACAGTTGACTGGTTTGATTTCCTTGCTGTCCAAGGGACTCTCAAAAGAGTCTTCTCCAGAACCACAATTTGAAAGTATCAGTTCTTTGGTGCTCAGCCTTCTTTATTATGGTCCAGCTCTCACATCTGTATATGACTACTGGAAAAACCATAGCTTTGACTAGACCGACCTTTGTCAGCAAAGCGATGTCTCTGTTTTTTAATATGCTCTCTAGGTTTGTCATAGCTTTTCTTTCAAGGAGCAAGTAAGTGTCTTTTAAGTTCATGGCTGCAGTCACCGTCTGCAGTGACTTTGGCGCCCAAGAAAATAAAATCTGTCACTGTTTCCATTCTTTTTTCCCATCTATTTGCCATGAAGTGATGGGGTTGGATGCCATGATCTTAGTTTTCTGAATGCTGAGTTTCAAGCCAACTTTTTCATGAATGATATCTGCCTGCAATTTTCTTACACTGACTTTTTCTGGCTTCAGTATCTGGTTATAGCGGCTTCATAAAATGAATTGTGAAATAATCCCTCCTCTTCTGCTTTCTGAAAAAGTTTGCATAGGACTAACATTATTTCTCCTTTAAATAGAATTCAAGAGTGCACAGTATGTGACTGGAGTTTGTGTATGGGATGTTGTACATTTTTCATTTTAATTTCTCAAATGGAAACAGGGATTTTAGGTTTTCTATTTTTTTTCTTGAATCGTTTGGGTAATTTGAATCTCTATTAAGCAATAAAAGTTTTATTTACAAAGTCTATAATCAGAGATAATATTTTCAATTTTTCTTTTATGGCAGATGGAAATTAAAAACATTTTCCCCCATTTTCTGCTCTGATTTTAACATTTATTATAATCTGAGCTCTGAGAATGTTATTACTACAATTAGGATTTTAAACTATGCTCAAAGAAAAATGCAGAACTTTACAAAATATATTTTAAAAGTGAGAGGCTGAAAATTAACGATCTAAACATACACCTAAAAGATCTGAAAAAGAATCCTGCAATTAAACAAAATGGTGGAGCAACTAACAGTGGTTAGACATAGTGAGAGCAGAAATTAATACACTTTAAATAATACTGAAAAAAGGCTTAATAAATAAGTTAATATCTGATGATGCCGATTAAGAGGGAAAAAAGCCATAAATAACCCACAGGAGGTAAAAAAGGAGCTATCACTACAGTGTAGACAGATATTAAGAAGGTAATACAAGGATGTTGTTATTAAATTTATGTCAGTAACTTTGAAACTGTGTAAGAAATGCAAGAAACTTTGCAAGAAATCATTCAATCATTTTAGCAATGATTTTCCTAAAATCATTGGTAGATGTTCTGAAGCTAATTATAATCAATAGTTCATTACCCTGGGTTTTCAAACTTTAGTGCGTATTAGGGTTCCTGGGGTTATTAAAATACAGACATCTAGCCCCACATCCCAGAGATATTTACTTTAAAGGTGTGGGTGGGGCCCAGAATTCTCCTGTTTAATATGCATTTGATGTGAATGAATTGAAGACATTCACAATATGCTAGAGAAACACTGACTTTGCTGGTAGATGTTGTGCTACTTGCTTTACATGTGGTATTTAATCCTTACTATCATCCTGTGGGATGTGTGCCAACAGTATCATCCTCAAGAGCAGGAATCTGAGATTTAGAGTACTTTAGTCCCTTGACCCTGGCCCCAGAGCTCATGAGAAGTGGACAAGAACTTGATGATGTACTATGCTTGGCCACTTATGTTCCTCAGGCTAAGGGTCTGACTTTCAAGCTTTACACTATAGTTTTACTGTAGCAGGAAAATAACGAATCATCAAAAGTTGGATATATCCAAAATGAAATTAGTGAATACTGAGACTTCTTTTCTTTTCTCTTTTTGTGTGTGGGTATATTTGTGCTTGTTTTCTGTGAAATGAGGAGTCATTTAACCTGGTTCCTCATCATAGTTCAATCTATCAAGCTTTCTTTATATGACCAAAAGCACGGCATACTTATGACTGATTCACGTTGATGTATGGCATAAACCAACACAATACTGTAAAGCAATCATCCTCCAATTAAAAACAAATAAATTAATTTTTAAAACATTTAAGAAACAGAAAAATAAACAATGATTGATACACCTTGTGGGTACGAGCTTGTCTCGCTTACTACTCTGTGAGCTTCTTAAAAGTAATGGCCCGACTTTGTATGAAGGGAATGGCAACCCACTCCAGTGTTCTTGCCTGGAGAACCCCATGGACAGAGGAGCCTGACGGGCTACAGTCCGTGGGGTCGCGAGAGTCGGACACAACTTAGTGACTAAACCACCACCACATTTCCTCAGCTTAGTTCTCACACAGCATAGCCTCAAAAATCTTTGATGAATGAATAATGAATGAGTGAATGACATACAAGGGTGTCTGAGTGGAATGTAGGGAGCATGGTTGCTAGGGTAACCCAAGTAAATAATTTATAAACAACACTGGAATACTGTTTTGCTCCCAGACAAAGGTTATACACATGTTCTTTGGCTAAAAGTAGGAATTCATGAGAATTCTAGCCCATTTCTAAGCAGGGACTCTTGGTCCTGGGAAAAAAACCGAACCCTCAAATCTGACTCCGAATTAATCAGATGACAAAGTCTGAGGTCACTTCTCCATTTTGTTCTGGAGGGTGATCTCTTGCATGAATAGCAAAACAGATCCTTCAATCCACTTGCAACTGTAACAGCAGGAACTTCGTACAAGTGGCTAGCTTCTTGGTTGTGATGCTTACCTCTGCTATTAGTGATTAATACATTGCATTTGTTTCCTAGGATTGCTATTATGTATTTTGAGACTCCTTTCTAAATAAATATGATTGTAACACTGTACCACAATATTTTCTAAGGTCAGCATAAAAAAAAAAGTCACTCAGTCGTGTCCGACTCTTTACGACCCCATGGACTATACAGTCCATGGGATTCTCCAAGCCAGAATACCGCAGTGGGTAGCCTTTCCCTTCTCCAGGGGATCTTCCTAACCCAGGGATCGAACCCAGGTCTCCTGCATTGCAGGTGGATTCTTTACCAGCTGAGCCACAAGGGAGGTCACAAGGTCAGTCACAAGGTCAGCATAGGCTATCTTAAATACAGCTGAACGATGTGAAGATTCTGAAAGCTGTAAGAAGGTAAAGCTCAGATTGTCCACTTAGTGTGCACTCTTTTGTGGCAGTGTTATCTGAAGTCAGAATAAGTGTGTGTGTGTGTGTGTGTGTGAGTAGGTAGGTGTGGCGTGCTATCCTCCCTTACTTTCCCGTATCCCATGCCAGATTCTGAATCAATAGGAAAACAGCTGACAAACACTAGACAAAGATGATTAAAGCAAAGAACTTAATCAATAACCACTTTTATTTTAGCAACACATGTTATACCTTTAAAAATTATTTGCTGGGTATATGAACTTGGGCAAACTCCGGGATGATGAGAGACAGGGCAGCCTGGAGTGCTACAGTCCATGGAGTTGCGAAGGGTCAGACACAACTTGGCAACTGGACAAAACCATGCCCAGTATATTAATAATGCATACATATGGAACCTAGAAAAATGGTACTGATGAACCCATCTGCAGGGAAGGGATGAAGATGCAGACAGAGAATGGCTTTGTGGATACAATTGGGGAAGGAAAGAACCAACACGGAGAAGGAAGCACAGACACACATGCACCACAATGCGTAGAGCAGAGAGCTGGTGAGAAGCTGCCGTGTAATGCAGGGAGCCCAGACGGGCGCTCTGCGATGGTCTGCAGGGGCGGGGTGGGGAGGGGAGGGCGGCCCAGCAGTGATGATATGTGTGCAATTATGGCTGAATTGGGCTGTTGTGCTGCAGCAACCATGACAACATTGTAAAGCAATTTTCCTCCAATTAGAGAATAAATAAACAGTTCACACAAATGTTTATTCTTAGCTAGTCTCAGAGTAAATAAGACCAAGCTGTTTGAAGCGTCAGGAAAACCTTCAAGGGCAAGTAGCAATTTTGAATGTCAAGAAATATGCTGTGGTCAGGACTGAGCAGTGGGTCTTCTCTTGGTGATGGGACCCCACAAGACCACCGTGAGCCACGAACGATACGATAATTTATGACATCAATTCTGCACACATGTGCCTCTCATTGCTTAGGAGTAATTTCAAACGGAATCCAAGCCCATCACTGATAAAATATTAAAGCAACCTAGATGCCCATCAGCAGATGAATGGATAAGGAAGCTGTGGTACATATACACCATGGAATATTACTCAGCCATGACCAGTCCTAATGAGATGGATGAAGCTGGAGCCCATTATACAGAGTGAAGTAAGCCAGAAAGATAAAGAACATTACAGCATACTGACACATGTATATGGAATTTAGAAAGGTGATAACGATAACCCTATATGCAGAACAGAAAAAGAGACACAGAAATACAGAACAGACTTTTGAACTTTGTGGGAGAATGTGAGGGTGGGATATTTCAAAAGAACAGCATGTATGCTATCTATGGTGAAACAGATCACCAGCCCAGGTGGGATGCACGAGATAAGTGCTCCAGCCTGGTGCACTGGGAAGACCCAGAGGAATCGGGTGGAGAGGGAGGTGGGAGGGGGGATCGGGATTGGGAATACATGTAAATCCATGGCTGATTCATATCAATGTATGACAAAACCCACTGGAAAAAAAAATAATAATAATAAAAATTAAAAAAAAAATAAAATAATGTTTCTGATGAAAAAGAAATGGTAGAATTTAACTCTGAAATGCCTCAAGGAGAAACCCCTGAATCTGTAATAACAAATCTTTCATAAAGGAATGATTCTAATCTGAATGTATTAATGACTTCAAGCATGTATCAGGAAGTTAAAGTTTTATTTATATGAAGAGGTGTTATGATTGAAAACTGTGGAAGGTCAGTTTTACAAGATAACATTATTTTAAAAAACACCTGCATTAGCTAAAACAACAAATACTTTCCCTTCATGTAGTAAAATGAACAGGTGTCCTGTCTAACAAACAGGTGTGTCTCTAAAGCAATTCTAGGGCTCAAGGGAGAGGGTTCATGTCAACTAATTAACACTCTAAGTCTTCAGCATGAGATTTTATGGATTACTTCTAGTTATTTCAGGGCGGATCTTGAAATGGGATTAACATTTTTTTGGAAGAGGTCCATTGATTAGGAGGTGACAAAACTGGGGAATGCCAGTAACAACCTGTGCCAATCTGTGTGTGTGTGTGGGTCCTGGCAGCATGGACACACATATTCACTGGGATTTTTGAGCTACCAATAGCTGAGGCCGCCATTTTGACATTCTGTTGAGGGTTATGCCTTCCACATTGTCCTATGGTATAAATCACTAACTTACAAAGTTGTAGCTAGACTTTAATGGGCCAAAAGAAGTGGAGGAAAAGTGCTGTTATCTGGACTTGACGGAGCATTTTAAAGAAAGTGTATATAGACTGGGAGAGATGGAAGGAATGGCTATGTCCACGGCCTTGGAGTCAGGGAGAAATTCACCCACGTGGAAGGTGTTTCCTGGGGAAAGGAAATCCTCCAGCTAAGATTTTCCTTTGAAAGCTAAATATGGAAGAGTCTCAATGTGTGTGTGAGTGTGTGTGTGAGTGTGTGTGTGTGTGTGTGTGTGTGATGCCTGCCAGTTTCCTTTAGGGTACCATGTACTTTCAGGAAGTCATTTAAATGGGTCAAACACTACGTCCTCCAACTAAATACTACTATTTACTAAAAGCATATATAACCCTTTGTATGAATTTAGGATTATTTAAAAACCATTGGATGACATTATAACTTTACGTCTTCTCTAAACTATATGCAGGAATTAATTTTTGATTTCTTTATTTTTACTTGGGTTTAAACAGACTTGTGCTTTTTTTTTTTTTTAAATCTAAGCATGAGTTAGTCTTTATTTTATATTATCCCCTGTAACCATCAGGATAACACCATAAATCAGTATTGGTTTATTTTCACACGGTAGCAAACTGAAATTAGAAGTGACTAAGGAACCTGATCTATTTAAGGGGTACAGCCCACATTCAAGTTTCATCCTAAAGAGTTTACTTAGTAGGCTAAATCTGCTTGTGCTTCTTACATAGCTCTGGCTATTTAATTCTGTGTTTTTCCTATCCTAAAAAATTTATATTAAAATTTTACCTTTGTATAGTAGGTAAATTACTTTGACATTATTATAAAATCAGCAATAAAAATTATAATAATCAAAAGAGTACATTATATACTTGGATAGGAACCATATACAATCCTAGGTCTTTAAGGTAAAAGCATATAATTCACACCAAACAAGTTGCACACAGCAATGATTCCACCCACAGGCCTTATTTATTCACTTCCTTCATATTTCTGTATGTAGTACTTGACGAATGTTTACTGGTAAAGATTTTTTTCCTTCTTCTCTCAAACTGAGAATAAGCAGCATATTTTAAGTAATATGATTATGGATGTTCTGTACTTAGCATAGTTCTTAGAAAATAAGTCAGAGAGATGAAATCCAAGAAAGTGTGGGAAAGAAACTGAAATATCAAAAGGAAGCTAGAAAAAGAGTCACAGGAATGCCTCCGTGACTTTCTGAAACTAGCAACATGGGCAAAATTTGCGCCTGTATATATTCATGATTAGTTAGTGGAGGGAGAACATTTTTCTCAGTTCAGCAAAAAACAAAAAGTGATGATTTTTAATGGTCTATGAGATATCAGAATATTATTATCAGAATACACATGTGTATTCCATATGTGTATCTATGTTATCAGAATATTATTATTTATAACGAAATCACCATCAGTGTTATCCTGACGCTTTTTTACCTGTGCTCTCTAGTGTATAACCACAGATTATTCCAGAATTTCTTCTAACAACTAGTGTCAAGCTTCACCAATATCCCTCATTATTTTCAAAAACACGAGTCATTAGAAATTAATAACATTGGAAACTTTCTATTTTCATACCACTAGATATTCCAGTGATGATAGTTTTTAAAATGGAGGGGGAAAAGCTCGTTACGCTACTCTGATTTCATTATTCAGAGGCTTTACACAAGAAGATGCAGCATAAATTCTTGAGACATCAGAAAAGTTAAGTTAGAGAACAGTGCAGTAATATGATACATAAACCTCAGTTTTGTTATTCACACTCTGAGTTCTCATGCATTGTACTTCCTCAGGTGTAGTACAGACTTCCCTTGTGGCTCAGCTGGTAAAGAATCCGCCTGCAAGGCAGAAGACCTGGGTTCGATCCCTGGGTTGGGAAGATCCCCTGGAGAAGGGAAAGGCTCCCCACTGCATTATTCTGGCCTGAAGAATTCCATGGACTGTATAGTCCATGGGGTCGCAAAGAGTCAGACATGACTGAGCGACTTTCACTTTCACTTTCAGGTGTAGTATGGAAGTGTAGTAAGAAATCAGAAGTTGTTAAACAGGAGATGGCAAGAGTGAACATCGACATTTTAGGAATCAGCGAACTAAAATGGACTGGAATGGGTGAATTTAACTCAGATGACTATTATATCTACTACTGTAGGCAAGAATCCTTTAGAAGAAATGGAGTAGCCATCATAGTCAACGAAAGAGTCCGAAATGCAGTACTGGATGCAATCTCAAAAACGACAGAATGATCTCTGTTTCCAAGGCAAACTATTCAATATCACGGTAATCCAAGTCTATGCCCCAACCAGCAATTCTGAAGAAGTTGAAGTTGAATGGTTCTATGAAAACCTACAAGACCTTCTAGAACTAATATTAAAAAAAGATGTCCTTTTTATTATAGGGGACTGGAATGCAAAAGTAGGAAGTCAAGAAATACCTGGAATCATGGGCAAATTCGGCCTTGGGGTACAAAATGAAGCAGGGCAAAAGCTAACAGAATTTTACCAAGAGAACACACTGGTCATAGCTAACTCCCACTTCCAACAACACAAGAGAAGACTCTACACATGGACATCACCAGATGGTCAACACTGAAATCAGATTTATTATAGTCTTCACAGCCAAAGATGGAGAAGCTCTACACAGTCAGCAAAAGCAAGACCGGGAGCTGACTGTGGCTCAGATCATGAACTCCTTATTGCCAAAATCAGACTTAAATTGAAGAAAGTAGGGAAAACCACTAGACCATTCAGGTATGACCTAAATCAAATCCCTTATGACTATACAATGGAAGTGAGAAATAGATTTAAGGGATTAGATCTGACAGACAGAGTGCCTGAAGAACTGTGGACGGAGGTTCGTGACATTGTACAGGAGACAGGGATCAAGACCATCCCCAAGAAAAAGAAATGCAAAAAGGCAAAATGGTTGTCTGAGGAGGCCTCACAATTAGCTGAGAAAAGAAGAGAAGCAAAAGGCAAAGAAGAAAAGGAAAGATATACCCATTTAAATGCAGAGTTCCAAAGAATAGAAAGGAGAGATAAAGCCTTCCTCAGTGATCAGTGCAAAGAAATAGAGAAAAAATACAGAATGTGAAAGACTAGAGATCTCTTCAAGAAAATTAGAGATATCAAGGGAACTTATGCAAATATGGGCACAATAAAGAAATGGTATGGACCTAGCAGAAGCAGAAGATATTAAGAAGAGGTGGCAAGAATACACAGAAGAACTATCGTAAAAGATTTTCATGATCCAGATAATCATAATGGTGTGATCACTCACCTAGAGCCAGACATCCTGGAATGCAAACTCAAGTGGGCCTTAGGAAGCATCACTACAAACAAAGTTAGTGGAGGTGATGGAATTCCAGTTGAGCTATTTCAAATCCTGAGAGATGATGCTGTGAAAGTGCTGTACTCAATATGCCAGCAAATTTGGAAAACTTGGCAGTGGCCATAGGATTGGAAAAGGTCAGTTTTCATTCCAATCCCAAAGTAAGGCAATGCCAAAGAATACTCAAACGACTGCACAACTGCACTCATTTCACATGCTAGCAAAGTAATGCTCAAAATTCTCCAAGCCAGGCTTCAACAGTATATGAACTGTGAACTTCCAGATGTTCAAGCTGGATTTAGAAAAGGTAGAGGAATCAGAGATCAGATTGCCAATATCTATTAGATCATTGAAAAAGCAAGAGAGTTCCAGAAAATCATCTACTTCTGCTTTATTGACTATGCCAGAGGCTTTGACTCTGTGTGGATCACAACAAATGGAAAATTCTTCAAGCGATGGGAATACCAGACCACTTGAGCTGCCTCCTGAGAAATCTGTAGGCAGGTCGGGAAGCAACAGTTAGAACTGGACATGGAACAATAGACTGGTTCCAAATTGGGAAAGGAGTACGTCAAGGTTATATATTGTCACCCTGCTCATTTAACTTATATGCAGAGTACATCATGAGAAACGCTGGGCTGGATGAAGCGCAAGCTGGAATCAAGATTGCCAGGAGAAATATCAATAACCTCAGATATGCAGATGACACCACCCTTCTGACAAAGCAAAGAACTAAAGAGCCTCTTGATGAAAGTGAAAGAAGAGAGTGAAAAAGTTCCTTAAAACTCAACATTCAGAAAACTAAGATCATGGCATCTAATCCCATCACTTCATCAAATAGATGGGGAAACAGTGTAAACAGTGAGAGACTTTATTTTTGGGGGCTCCAAAATCACTGCAGATGGTGACTTCAGCCATGAAATCAAAAGATGCTTGCTCCTTGGAAGAAAAGTTATGACCAACCTAGACAGCTTATTACAAAGCAGAGACATTATTTTGCCAATAAAGGTCCATCTAGTCAAAGCTATGATTTTCCGGTAGTCATGTATGGATGTAAGAGTGGGACTATAAAGAAAGCTGGGTGCAGAAGAATTGATGCTTTTGAACTGTGGTGTTGGAAAAGACCTTTGAATTGCAAGGAAATCCAACCAGACCATCCTAAAGGAAATCAGTCCTGAATATTCATTGGGAGGACTGATGCTGAAGCTGAAGCTCCAATACTTTGGCAACCTGATGTGAAGAACTGACTCATGGAAAAGACCCCGATGCTGGGAAAGATTGAAGGTGGGAGGAGAAGGGGAGGACAGAAGATGAGATGATTGGATGGCATCATTGACTTGATGGACATGAGTTTGAGTAAACTCCAGGAGTTGTTGATGGACAGGGAGGCATGGCATGCTGCAGTCCATGGGGTTGCAAAGAGTTGGACATGACTGAGCAACTGAACTGAAGTGAACTGATGCTGTGGACTGAACTGTGTCTCCATAAATTCATAGGTTTAAGCCCTAACTCCCAAGATGATAGGATCAGGAGATGGAGGCTTTGGGAGTAACTAAGTTTAGAGGAAGTCATGAGGATGGGGCCCTCATAATGAATTAGCACCCTTCTAAGGGAAGACAGGAGACAGCCTTTTCTCTCCCTCCACCACATGGGTCCACAGCAAGAACTCGGCATCCAAAGCTGTGAGGAATTAACTCCTGTTGTCTAAGCCACCCAGTCTATGGTATTTTGTTATGGCATCCTGAGCAAAGATATAATATTCTCCACATTCCCTAAAAATCTACTGAAAAACAACATAAGCCAAGATTGTTTATTTAGACTCCAAATCTTTGACAATGCTTTAAGAAGAAATGTAGGACTACTACTGTCCATTCAAAACCTTATGTACAGTGAGTTAATATATTGATTATTTATTGAAATAAATGGCAATGTCACAGAGCAAGAATATAGGGGACCTGGGCTGTACCTTAGCATTTTTCTAGGTGGTATGCAGTCTTGAGACACATGTGTTGATCAGTATACTTTGCTTTAAAAAGGATTGGTCTGATGTACCCCAGTGTTCATAGCAGCACTATTTACACAGCTAGGATTTAGAAGAAACCTCAATGTCCAACAAACACGAATGCATAAAGAAGCTATGGCACATATATACAATGGAATATTACTTAGCAATAAGAAGGAATGCATTTGAGTCAGTTCTAGTGAGGTGGATGAACCTAGAGCCTATTATACAGAATGAAGCAAGTCAGAAAGAGAAAAACAAATTTAGTATATTAACAGATACATATGCAATCTAGAAAGACAGTAATGATGAACATTTTTGCAGAGCAGAAACAGAGACACAGACATAGAGAACAGACTTTAGACACAGTAGGGGGTGGAGAGGGTGGGGCAAATTGAGAGACTAGCATTGAAACATATTCATCACTATATGTAAAACAGAGAGCTAATGGGAAGTTGCTGTATAATACGGGTGATTGTCCCAAAAACTCAACCTGGTGCTTTGTGACAACCTGAAGGGGTGGGATGGGGTGGGGGCTGGGGGGGGGTGGAGGTTCAAGCAGGAGGGAACATATATATACTAGTGGCTGATCCACATTGCTGCATGGCAGAGGACAACAGAATATTGTAAAGCGATTATCCTCCAATTAAAACTGAATTTTTTTTAAAAAAGGATTGGTCCAAAATATTTCTGAGGTCCATTCAGTTTCAAAGTTCAACAACTCCCTGTGCACTTTAAAGGGAAGGAGGGAGCCGCACACTTACCGTTCTGCTCCCTCTGCACGCCGGCCGCCAGGAGATCAGGCTCCCCAAGGCTGATGTCATTGAGCCGGGTCCCCAGGCACTCCATGCAGAGGTGTTTGCACCACTCCTCAGCCTCCAGCTCTGAAAAGAAGCAGGCCATCAGAGTCAGGCGAGGCTGCCCGGGGAGGATGGAGAGGACTGCTTCCTGAACCAACTACCCAGGCAAGCGGTGAGCCGTAAAAACCCACCTTCAGGAAGCTAGAAAGCTATATTCAAGAAGTGAAATAAAACAATCTCCACAATTGTTGCCCATGATTTGACATTATAACATTGTATCTATTGTATCTTAAAGATATTTTAAGCTATCCCTATATAATTGTGGAGAAGGAAATGGCAACCCACTCCAGTATTCTTGCCTGGAGAATCCCGTGGACAGAGGAGCCTGGTGGGCTGCTGTCTATGGGGTCGCACAGAGTCGGACATGACTGACGCGACTTAGCATGCATATAATTTATCTTATTTATAAAGAACAGACTGAGAAGATTTGCTTACTATCCAGTATACTTTAGATTGATTTAGTTTGGGGAGAGAACTTACTTAATTTAAATATTAAATATAAAAATTATGAAGTATATAATATTTAATTAAATATAAAATAAAAATATGGAAGTGGATAGCTGGAAAACGTCAAACTAGACTAAACGCGTGAATGTCTTCCTGAATGTAACACTGGTTTGTGCAGACGGAAGGTCTGACCTTTGAGCCATTCTGAACTGCAGTGGATCACAGATCAACAAAAGAACGTGACCACTTTTGTTTCTACAAACATCAGAAGTGGGCCATCCTTACTTTAAAAAATTAGGAATAGGATATTGAAAATAACTTTCCCCTTTAGAAGACTCCAATTGCCTAAAGATATTAATTAGATCACTCTCTTTTCACTGCTGTTACTCTGCAACTTCTCTGGATCTGTGTTTTTCCTTTGCTGAAAACACGAGAGTATCTCACGCCTACACAGAATCCTGTAGTATCAAATGCTTCCACAAACATGGATGAATTTGAACCTAATATAAGACCTAGCTGGGCAAGATGGTTAAGGATTAGTGGCATACCTGGTTTCACATCCTAGCATGGGTCAGCACCAAGACAGAATTGGAAGCAAAGTGTTCTAACTATTTTTATATGCAGAGATCCAAAAGAGTATGAGGTTAGAAATTTGGGGCCAAGCCCCCAAATCGATTCACAGACATTGAATAAGAGCTTTCCATTGAGATCTGCCCAGAGAAGAGAGCTCTGTGGGAGACTGTGGGTTCTTTTTACTTTCTAACAATACTCCATGGTCTAGATAAAAGGGGAACATTTGACTTTTTCATGTAGCATAAATCTGTACTAGAGCCATTTAATATAGATTTCCTTCAAAGCTCTTGTTTCTCTCTGTGGATGACCTTCCAGCGCTTGCCTTGGCATTTTAAATCCCCATAATAACGTCATCTGTGACAAGGTTTCCTGACTCTAGGAATCTGAGCACCAACTTCTCTGTTCCATAGCCAATGCCATCAAACCTGGCTAACACTTTCTCCCCATGCTGGGTCACTCTGCCTTAGCTTTAGGACTGAGTTTGACCAATGAGATGTCAAGCCAAATTTGTCATTTCTTTCTACTTTTATCAAGACCATGGAATATTGTTAGAAAGTAAAAGAACACACAATCTCCCACAGAGTACTATTCTCATAAAAACAATAGTTCCCATGTTCCAATCACAAAAATGATTTTTCTTTGCAAAAGGTATGGTTAGTACCCTTCAGGGCTGGTCCTCTGTAGTGTTACTGTGGCTGCCTATGTCAAGGAGAAAGTAGATTCTCACGTGGACTGTCTCCTTGCTCAAGAGGAGTCAGAAGCCGGGTTTGGGAGGTGGGCTTTTCCTCAGGAATCAAGAAAATAATCCTTCCCAATCACTCTATGATGTTGTTTAGTTGCTAACGTGTGTCTGACTCTGTGACTTCATGGACTGTAGCCCATGAGGCTCCTCTACACATAGAATTCTTAGGCCTGAAGTCTGGAGTGGGTTGCCATTTCCTTCTCCAGGGGATCTTCCCAACCCAGGGATTGAACCTGTGTCTTCTGCATTGGCAGGCAGATTCTCTACCACTGAGCCACCAGGGAAGCCCAGGGCTACTATAATGACAAGAAGGCATTGCTGAGATGCACAGCTTTCTAAAAAAACCCTTTTTTCTTCAAGCAACAGAATGCCAGCATTCATAGAAAAAATTTATAGAAGCAACAACAGCACATATTGAAAATAATTTTTATTAGGTATTTGAGTTTCGACTTAAATTTATGAAAGTTTTGAAAACTTTTCTAACAATGATTAATATCTCAAGCCAATTTCCACGATGTGTCTCTAGAAGTCCTTGACATTTCTGGGAAGGGAGACAACATGACTCCAGCGTTTTCTTTTTACATTTCAATGTTTTGAATGTTTCTCCAAACTACAATACTTTAAATCACCAGAGAAGTCACATGCAGTTAACACCTCATCTGCATGACTACTTGCGAGTATTTCCAGGACCCCAAAGACAGAAAGAAGAGTATCCACTATGGTATTTGGGGTGAAAATAAAAGTGTTAAGTATGACAAAGCACCCTTGCGCCAACGTTCCCTTTAAATGTTTGTGGTCTCATGGTCCAGTGGTTCACAGGTTGTGGTCCTAGGAGTCTCATCATCAAGATTTCCTGGGAGTTTGTTGAAACTGGAGGTCTCTCGTCCCAGTTTGTTTGGTCCTCAGCTGTGTCTGAATCTCTGAGACTCTCTGAGGGCTCTGGAGGAGAAGGGGACGGCAGAGGATGAGATGGTTGGATGGCATCACCGACTCAATGGACACGAGTCTGAGTAGGCTCCGAGAGTTGGTGATGGACAGGGAGGCCTGGCGTGCTGCAGTCCATAGGAGTGCAAAGAGTCGGACACGACTGAGGACTGAACTGAACTGAACTAAACCGAGGGCTGTGGCTGAGCCTGGAGGAGCCGGGGCTCCAGGACATGGGCTGAGCAGCGAGCAGGGAACCTGCTGAGGGGCTTGCAGGGCGAGCGGGAGAGGGAGGGTGTGTGTCTTTGTGTGAGTGTGTATCAGTGCATGTGAGTGTGTCTAAGTGTCTATCAGTCTATGTGCATGTGCATATGAATATGCGTGTGTGAGGATTTGTGAGAGTGTGAGTGATGAGTGGGTCCGTGGTCTGTGTATCAGTATGTGAGTGCGTGAGGCATTTGTGTCAGAGTATGAGCAAGCATTGTGTGTCTGTGTGTCTGCGCAGATGTGCTGGAGGAACCAGGCTGCATGGACGGTGGCCAGGACTGAAATGGAGAGGCGGGTCCAGGAGCCACACTGCTGCCCGTGACCAGCGCGGTTCAGCCCCGAGGTCACGGTCAAGTTTGAGAAGCAGCTGGCATTCTGTCCGTCCTCTTCTGGGTTGTGTTTGGTTCAGTTAGATCAGCCCCAAACGTTCACGTCATGTCAAAAGTATTCACCTTTGTAGTCTGCACACTTGATCTAACAGTTTTGTTGCAGACAAGTACATTTGTTTGAGAATTATACAAGGCTTTGCGGTTCAAAATCTGTTTTCGATGGTCACCTTTCAAATAATTATAGCTGTGCTTTTTATTTGTTCTTTCTTAGGCAAATGCTCTGTATTGAAGTCCTTTAATATCTTTTATTGCATGTTAATTTACTTAGTCCCATCATTATTTAACTAGCGTTTTTCTCCCAGTTAACCTTAACTTTCACCTTTCTATTTTCACAGAACTGAGCAGATTAAATATAAAGGCAATAATCTCAACCCACTGCATTTTTAAATAATTATTTTCCTATAAAATTCAGTGCCTTTTGTCTTTGTTTTATCTTTCAAACATCTATCTCGCTCTACACATAGTGTGTAAATAATTAAATTTCTTCGTGGAGAAATAAAGGCAGAAAATGTTCTAAAACGTTTTCTGCATTTTCCTCTTCATGGTGGAAATGCTTTTTCATTTACATGTCTTTTTCAGGTAGCCTGCAGCTATACTCAAATTCTTAATTCAGATAAATAACTTTTCTCTGGCACAGAAACCTAAATAACATTTTAATTATGTATAGGATTAGTTAAATAGAGCAATCTGGCAATTTTCAAAAAAGAAAAGCTGAAAGATGTTTATGAATAACAAGACAAATAGTAGAGAAGAGAGACCAAACTGAGTGAATTATGAGACAAATGGGCTTATTGATTGTAGGGAAACTGACAATCAGCAGTCCTGCAAAGGAGAGATACAGTCACAGACGGACGGCCACTCCTGAGTGTCTTCCCATCACTTCTGTTTAGAATTCTGGGGAAAGTTCAGTTATATTCCTCTGCATAAGAGGAGGTCTTTACACCAGACTCTTAATAAATACTTACTGAACAAATGGTTAAATTTAAGCTTTATTATTTTCACTAAATTTAGGCCTTAGGATAATGACATGAGCGTTAAATGATCCAAAAGGAGCTTTGAAAATGGTGAAAAATTTTCTCCCACATATACAGAAAACAGGCTGTCAGCTAAAATCATATAGCAGAATTAAAAATAGCACCAATTCAGTTTCATGGTAATTTATTGTAAGATGCAGGCAAGACTAGCTTTATGTGGAAATAATAATTTAGTCCTCATTAAATTTGGCTTTTATTGAAAATCTTAGCAAAATGTAGGTAAAATAATACTGCTTTGTCTTCAGCAAAATCAGGAATTTTTAAGAATAATGTAATTTTTATCTGCTGGGCAGATTTGCTATAATTTGATGATAAATGTTGTTTTTGTGTTATTAAAGTCTTCTTAGATACATACTTTTCTGGAAAGTGAAGAAAAAAAATGTCTCCTGATGTAGACTGTTGCTTAAAGACTACAAAGAACTCCCTTATTGTTATTTGAAATTTACAGAGCCATTAAAATATACATTTTGATGACACTTTTCACTCTTAAAAATTGGTACCTACTTGTCACTTAACTGGCCTTATGGATGCATTGTGGACTTTTCTGTTTCTTTTACTTTTTCTGTAGTAGGAAGAAAGAAGCCAGTGACAACCGACCTGCTCACTTCAGCAAAGACGAGAAGGCTGAGCTCACAGGAACGACCCCATCTGCTGAGGTCCGACGGCCAGGACTGATCAGTTTGGGGATGTGGAACTTCTTGTTTTTTAAGAGCTCCTTCTTTGTTTAGTTCCTTCAGACCCAATTTTGGATTGCACATCTTTCCTCTACATCTCCATTTCATTCTGTGTTTACTGTTATCATAGCCTTTATGAGGTGGTATAGTGGTTTAGTCATGTCTGGCTCTGCGACCCCATGAACTCTAGCCAGCCAGGCTCCTCTATCCATGGGACTTTCCAGACAAGAACACTGGAGTGGGTTGCCATTCCTTACTCCAAGGGGAACTTCCCGACACAGGGATTGAACCTGGGTCTCCTGTATTGCAGGCAGTCTCCTGCATTGCAGGCAGGTTCTTTACCGACTGAGTCACATGGGAAGCCCCATAGCCTTTATACCACTGAGCTATCTGTCTGTCCTTCCAACCAACATATTCTGATACTGGAGTGAGAGAGACACTGATATAGTCTAGAGTGGGTGCAGCACTTGGATATGCAAACTAATAAATAAATGTGGAGGGACTTCCCGGTAGTCCAGTGGTTGAGAATCTGCCTGCCAGTGCAAGGAAAACGGGTTCAACCCCTGGTCCTGAAACATTCCACATGTCACGAAGCAGTTGGGCCTGTGCGCTGTAACTGCTGAGCCACGCTCACTAGAGCTGGTGCTCTGAGACTCGAGAAGCCACGGAAACAGGAAGTCCACGTGCTGTGACCAGAGAAAGCCCGCGTGCAGCAATGAAAAAGACTCAGCACAGCCAGAATGAATAAATGGATGAGTAAATAAATAACTGAAAAAAGACTCGTGTTGTATGAAAGGAGAGAAGGTTAGCACTCCCCTTGACAAGGATGGAAGAGGCTCTCGGGCCTGACAACACGCATACGGTTAAGGCATTGCCAACTACTTCGTGGCATCTAACCACTGTTTTTACACAGATGTACAGAACAGACTTTTGGACTCTGTGGGAGAAGGCGAGGGTGGGATGTTTCGAGAGAACAGCATCGAAACATGTATATTATCTAGGGTGAAACAGATCACCAGCCCAGGTGGGATGCATGAGACAAGTGCTCGGGCCTGGTGCACTGGGAAGACCCAGAGGGATCGGGTGGGGAGGGAGGTGGGAGGGGAGATCGGGATGGGGAATACGTGTAAATCCATGGCTAATTCATGTCAATGTATGACAAAAACCACTACAATATTGTAAAGTAATTAGCCTCCAACTAATAAAAATAAATGGAAAAAAAAAAAAAGACTCAGCACAGCCAAAAACAAATAAATGAACGATTCAACAAATAATTTTTTTTTTTCTAAAAAAGAGCTTTTGTCTTAGTCACGTTCTCAAAAGGCCTAAAAGCAATTCCTTTCTATGAAGCAAATGTGAAGTACTTGGGAGCAGAAAGGAAAACATTTAAGAGGAGAGCCGCGTGTTGGAATATGGAAATGTTGCCAGTGCTGTGGTTAGCTGTGGAAGACTGACAGAAACCATACGGAGCTCTGAGACAGTTTCTCTTGGCGAAGCGCAATTTATTACAAAAAGCCTTGACAGCTGCTCAGAGTATGCAATGGTACTTGGTCAACAGCCCCAGTGAACCTGGGCTTGTGTTATCCTCAGAGCTCCCAGAACAGAATGCAGCCTTGCCGGCACTTCAGTTTCTGTGCAGTGAGCCTGCTGTTGGACTTCTGTCCTTTAGAATTCTAAGATGATGAATCTGTTTTGGTTTAAGCTGCTGCATGTGGTATCCTTTTTAATGTAAGAAACTGAACAAAACAAACAACAAAGGCCAATTAGTCTCTTCCTTTCTACCAGGAAAACCTCTAAGCAAGCAAATTAATTTAAGGGGATGTGATCTGTGAAAAATTAGGAGGGTATATAGATCTGGATGGAACATGATGTGATTACATCTGCTTGAAGCTTAAGAAATAAAATAATGAGGAAAGATTTGCTTCTCAACAGTGGGGTCAGGAAGTCTCAAAACAGAATGCAAGAAGTGCCAAGAATTAACCAAGAAAAAGCAGGGGATTGGTGGAGGGATGCTGAAAGAGGACTGAGGCGAGGTGGGGCAATCACTGGAAAGGTGAAACTCAGCTTGAGTCTTAAGATTCAAGACAGGACTGGGTAACTGGATACATGATCTAAAGGGAAGGGATGTAAAGGATGAAGAGACATCAGATAAAAAAAAGGCTAATGTGACTTAAAGGGACACTCTGGGTTTAGAGGATCAACAGTGGTTTTTGTGGACAGTCTTCCAATTATATAGCCTTTCAGGGAGGAAAAAAAAAAGGCCAAAAAGAAGAAGTAGCCTTCAGAGCAACTGGTCGGGGGAGAGGAAAAGAAGAAAAAGTAGAAAATTTATGTAAGTGATACCCTGCAGTATTTGTCTCTCTCTGCCTGGCTTATGTCATTTACCACAATGCCTTTGAGGTCCATGTTTTCACAAATGGCAGCACTTCCTTCTTTTTAAAGGCTGAATAATATCCCATCACATATGTAGCACATTTTCTTTATCCGTTCAACTGTCAATGGACACTTAGGTTTTTCCATACTTTGGCTTTTGTGAATAATGCTGTCATGAATAGGGGAATAAAAGTATTTCTTTGAGATAATGATGTCTTTTTCTTTAGATATATAACCAGAAGTAAGAAATGACAACCCATTCCAGTATTCTTGCCTGGAGAATCCCATGGACAGAGGAGCCTGGTAGGCTCTAGTCCGTGGGATTGTAAAGAGTCAGACATGACTAAGTGACTGAGCGTCAGCAGGCAGGAATATAGATCATGTGATGGCTGTTTTTAATGTCTTGAGGAATTTCCACTCTGTTTTCCATGGTGTGTGCACCAAGCTGTATTCCTGCCAACAGCGTAAAAGGGTTTCCTTTTCTCCACATCCTGGCCAGCGGAGAATTCATTATCTCTTGCCTATTGTATATATGGTCAAGTTAATTTTCTAAAAGGGCACGAAAAATACACAAAGAAAAAGTTCTTCTTTATTGAAGTGAACTTCATAATTCCGGTGAATGAGATTGAAGATCCTCTTACGCTTAGATTCAGCTAAACCTACCACCTCAAAATAGTTAAATATCCTCACATTCTGAAAACATTCTGCTGCATTCATTCACTCATGATCTAAAAGTAGAAATGTAAGACCACGTGGCCGCCTTTGCTTGCAGTGCCTCCGGATACCCGTGCTGGAGTAAACCACCACCACAGAGGCTAACGGCAATGATCTGAGTACAGATTTGGCAGCCAAGAGAGGACCATGGAGACTCCTCTAATTCTGAAAGGGAGGCACCACACACCCTATTCCTCACGCAAACCAAGGGAGGGTGTGCTTCTGTGCATCTCTGGGTGTGTGTGAGGGGAGGCTGTGTATCTGTGGTGAGAGAACCTCTCCTACATATGAGTGGCTGAGGCTGTTGTTTTCACTCCTGGGCTCAGAATCTCCTTATTGAATTTGCTGTTATACATACTTGTCAGTTGCATGAGGAGAAGGACTGGAAGGAAACCCAAAGCCAGCATTGAAGGCCAACGGACATTCTCAGACAATGGACGGCAAAGATAAAACTTTGGTGCGTCCCAAGTGGACCCTGCTGAGGTCCAAGAGGGCTGCCCGCCAGCTGGACAGGAGACCCAGCGACAGGAAGCTCTGCACACACCCTGGTGGGGGTCACTGGCAGGGGTCAGCAAGGGACGCTCGGCGGTCGAGTGCAGGGAGGTGGCCGTCTGCTCGAAGAGCTCCCAAGACCCACCCGAAGAGACCCTGCGGCTCAGAGTCCACGCGTGTCCGCGGCTCCCGTGCTGGCCGATCAAACAGGCGGTGGGGTCCCTGCTTCCAGCCTTCTTCTCCGGACCCAACACTACAGTGAAGCCAGCATGTGGGGGTGAGGAGACCACGGAGAGATTACGCCCCATCTTCCCTGAAGCCTGAGTTGGGAAGAGGGTTCTGCAATCTAAGTCAAAGTCTGGCAGGCCTGGATTTTAAGACCAAAGTGAGCCAGGAAGGAGCTGGGAAGGGCAATGTGACAAGAGACAGTGGAAGCTACGCTGAGAGAAAACACCAACCCTCCCAGAATGCGGACTCTTCACTGCAGGTTCCCCAGTCACATTCTGATCAAAAAGGAAATATCCTTGTTTAAAGGAATTTCCTTAATGGTTAGCAAGAAAATATAATAAAATGGTGCTTTAAACTATGAAGAGTTTAAAGAGATTTTATATAAGAATAGAGAGGCTTAACAGACAAAATTGGTCAGGAAATATTCTCTGACATTAAGATTGCGATTTATTAAAAGCTCCACTTCAGTCAGTATAAAACGCATGACTATTTCAGGCAGGAAAGGATAGCAAAATTCTCCAGTTCTTTTTGGAAACGTTTTGTTGTTTAGCTGCTAGGACCTGTCTGACTCTTTGAGACCTCAGGAACTACTGAAGCCAACGATCTCCCCTGTTCTCCACTGTCTCCCGGAGTTTGCGCAAATTCACATTCATTGAGTAGGTGATGCTATCTAACCATCTCAGCCTCTGCCACCCTCTTCTCCTTTTGCCTTCACTCTTTTCCAGCATCAGGATCCAAGGGGCTCTCAAGGGTCTTCTATCCATCTCCAGAATGTCTTAGTTAAACATTTTCCAGACAGCGGTGCTCCACAGTGTGTCTGTACTGTCAAAATCAACCTGAGGATAACACATGGACCTTCCAGTTATTATCTCTCACTGGCGCCTGTTTTCACATCCCAGGTGGATTTTAGATTGAAGAGACTTCCTATGCTCAACTGACTTGTGGATTTTAAATTCTCTTGTGGGATCTTAAAATAAAACTAGGGAAGCCACGGCCCCAGAGCAGAGCAGGACTTGGAGGATGGGGTGAATGCAAGATTGCTTCTGAGTACAGCGTGGTTTAGGGATTTCCCTGGGACCAAAGGGATTGGCTGAATCCATTCCACTTTTTAACCAAGTCCCTAAGGGGGACATTGCCCAGCATATCTGCAGGTACAAGTTGGCTTTCACTTTCTTGTCTTTGTTAATAACTGCACTATCTTTTAAGTGACTTAAGAACCAAAACACTGTTCCAAGGAGATAGCATGAAATAATTTCCAAGCGGCTTAGGGATGTTTCCAAAAAAACACATTCTTTCATTTTCTTCATTAGCTTTGAACTAGGATGAAAAATGTCACCTTCAAGGCTGGATCCACCCTATTGCTTAAATTCATTTGTCCTCAGTAAGTATTTCTATGAAAGCAACTATTTTAACTTGGCTGAAGGTCGGTTTTGTAGCAATGTTTAGTATGGCTGTTTAATTATTGTAGAGTTGCTAGAGAACTCTGTATTGTAGAGTTGGTGGAATTGTAGAGAACAATGCTACATTGACATGGCACAAGAGATTAATTTTCAAATCATTACCACTTTGCTTATGTATGGATCACAGTTGATTTTTTTCCCTAAAGTACAGATTTTCCACCTGATGATAAAAAGTTTCAAGCCAACTGATGCACACTCATGCAAAATTTGGTTTGGTTAAAATGAATCAATGTGAAACTGTGTACAAATATTTTCTATTCAAAAGAAATCATCTCTCAACAAAGACTGGAAGATAAAACACCTAAATAAACAAGAAGGAGAGAGCTTAAAATTTGGAGAATATAGTTAAGTTAGAAGAAAAACATTTTCAAAGAAAGACTCTCTTTACAGGAAATGGCAGTAAAGAAAGCAGTAAGTTGTATCAGGATCAAGCATTTAAAAGTATCTAAAAGTACATGCTGATTAAAACCTGAGTTTCAAGACAGAGTGTGGGAGAAAGGAGAGGAGAGACAGAAGAAAACAAAGACTTGCTCCTGGAATTCTGAATCAAAATGCTTTGGAAGGATTCAATCCTGGGTTTATTTAGAAGAACTAAGTTGAAAATAGGCTAGCTGTTTCTCTTCTGATTACTGTTTGTGCTAAGTCCAGAAGTCAGCGCCTTCAGAGTGGTCAAGAGGTGAGTGTAATTCTGATTCGGACAAATGAGTAAGATGTCTGTAATGTGCATTTACAGCCTGGGGTGATGGATGACAATCTGTGATGTATTTTATGCACTCTTTCTAGTTTTCCTTCACACTGTATCTGTGTTTTTATTCAGTTTTAAAAGTTAACCCACTAAATTAAGGTTATAATTTAATGAACAATTATTTTAGGCAGGAAAATAAAAATTAACTAGATGATAACTAATTATATTACATTTTGATATTTCCTGATAAAAACGAACTAAATTTTACAACCATCATCCCAACGACTGCACAGAGAGAATTTTGACTTTCTAGAGTGTAGTGGGGAGGGGCTCCACTTTAGTTCTTTTACCTTCTGACCCCCTCAGCCAGCCTGGACACCTAGCACCATGAATCTGTTCTCTCTCTACAAGCCTGCTTTGCTTTTTTGTGTGTTTCATTTTTAGATTTTACATATAAGAGATCATAAGGTGTTTGTCTTTTTCTGCCTGACTTATTTCATCCAGCACAATGTCCTCGAGATCCATTCATGCTACTGCAAACGGCAGGATTTTATTATTTTTTATGGCTGAATAATATTCACACACACACATATATATATACACACATGTACATATATATACATATACATATACCTATACATATATATATATAGCTATCCAGTCTTCCCAAAATCTATTGAAGAGACTATTCTTTCCTAATTAGAGAGGGGTTCTTCCTGAAATTTTAGTTCTGATGATTGTATTGTTTGAGAGAGAAACATGAAATTATTTTAGTGATTGCATTAGGATCAAACTCCCCACAAACGCCAACCTCCCACATTGGTTTGCTCCATCCTAAAACAGACAATGAGAGAGAGAGGATGCCAGCCTCTTTGAGATTTGTATTTTGGAGTAAAAACTTCCAAGCTGGTGTTAATCTTCCATTCATTGATTTTTATTCAAGCAGAGATACTGCAGCCTACTCCCCTTCGTCTACAAAGTAACACCTTTAGCTGTTGATTCAAGTCCACGTCCCCAGATATGAACAACTGGTGTCCCTTCCAGGCTGTCACGCACAGTGTCTGTCTCAGAAGTGCAGAAAACATCTAGAAGAGATTTAAAAGTGGCCTTCAGGGCTGCCCTGGCGGCTCAGATGGAGAAGAATGCTCCTGCAATGCAGGAGACTGGGGTTTGATTCCTGGGTCAGGAAGATCCCCTGGAAAAGACAATGCAACTCACCCCAGCATTCTTGCCTGGAGAATCCCATGGACAGAGCAGCCTGGCGGGCTACAGAGTTGGACCCGGCTGAACGACTATCGCTTCCGGGAAGGAAGGATGCTGGGGCCTTTCCTGTCAGCTGGCGGCTCGCATCTGTTTCTCACACGCGGTACAGCCGCTCCCAAGCGGACCTGGGGATGCGCTGAGGGGGAAGAGACTCCACAGCAGAGGCGCCCCTCCGCTCCTCACTCGTCAGGGACACGCCCCGAGCCTCCGCATCAGCCGACCCAGTTCTGCCTTCACTGCTCATAACGCAACCCGGGATTTCTACTGTTCATCCAACTATGCTTAAAACCTGGCACTTACTCAATGTCCAGAAAGAGAGTCTCCTAGCAAGTAACTGCAGATCCACCCAGATTTAGGTCCCTTTAGCCATTTCCCAGACGCACCAGGGCTGTAAAGCTCCAGGCGGTGCGTGCTACTGCAGTCGGAGGCTCTTACTACCCTCACCGAGTTTAACCACCGGCCTACTCCTGTCCACACCGCCCTTGACTTTATCTCAGGTGGCTTAACTGACAAAATTCCACTGGTAAACGTGAGCATTGGGCATACTTTCTCAGGGAATTGACTCCTAAATAAAAACACAAAGGAATATATCATGCAGAAACACGTACCATTTTGTGATTATCTTCTTTTGCAAAATGACAGCATGTATAGCCTTCTTTCCCAAGTGTTCCTGGTCACTTACTCTCCCTCTTACGGACCCTATTTTTTTTAATACTTTACCCTGCCTGCTTTTTAAAACAATCACCTTTTGTGATAGGAAAGCCTGGATGTTGCTAGTTTCTTCTGAAAAGTCAGAAGCAGAGAAAGTGGAGGTGGACCCACAGGGTTAGGAGCTGGGGTGGCGGGAACCCGGCTGCCAGGAGCCCCCTTTCCGAGTGGATTTGGGGGCAGCCGAACCAGATGCAGTGATTGCACATGTAGAGAGTTCTACCATCCGATTGCAGACTATGAAGGAAGCTTTCAAATTGTGTGTATTTGCTTTTAATATGTTTTCAAATGTTCAGAGTAGGAAAAAGTATCCCCTTAAAGAGAAATCCCTTGCATTCCTATATACTAACAATGAAAAAACAGACAGAGAAATTAAGGAAACAATACCATTCACCATTGCAACAAAAAGAATAAAATACTTAGGAGTGTATCTACCTAAAGAAACAAAGGACCTATACATAGAAAACTATAAAACACTGATGAAAGAAATCAAAGAGGACACAAACAGATGGAGAAACATACCGTGTTCATGGATTGGAAGAATTAATATTGTCAAAATGGCTATTCTACCCAAAGCAGTCTATAGATTCAATGCAATCCCTATCAAGCTACCAACGGTATTTTTCACAGAACTAGACCAAAGAATTTCACAATTTGTATGGAAATACAAAAAACCTCGAATAGCCAAAGTAATCTTGAGAAAGAAGAATGGAGCTGGAGGAATCAATCTGCCTGACTTCAGACTCTACTACAAAGCCACAGTCATCAAGACAGTATGGTACTGGCACAAAGACAGAAATATAGATCAATGGAACAGAATAGAAAGCCCAGAGATAAATCCACGAACCTATGGACACCTTATCTTTGACAAAGGAGGCAAGGATATACAATGGAAAAAACACAACCTCTTTAACAAGTGGTGCTGGGAAAACTGGTCAACCACTTGTAAAAGAATGAAACTAGAACACTTTCTAACACCATACACAAAAATAAACTCAAAATGGATTAAAGATCTAAATGTAAGACCAGAAACTATAAAACTCCTAGAGGAGAACATAGGCAAAACACTCTCCGACATAAATCAAAGCAAGATCCTCTATGACCCACCTCCCAGAATATTGGAAATAAAAGCAAAAATAAACAAATGGGACCTAATGAAACTTAAAAGCTTTTGCACTACAAAGGAAACTATAAGTAAGGTGAAAAGACAGCCCTCAGATTGGGAGAAAATAATAGCAAGTGAAGCAACAGAGAAAGGATTAATCTCAAAAATATACAAGCAACTCTTGAAGCTCAATTCCAGAAAAATAAATGACCCAATCAAAAAATGGGCCAAAGAACTAAACAGACATTTCTCCAAAGAAGACATACAGATGGCTAACAAACACATGAAAAGATGCTCAACATCACTCATTATTAGAGAAATGCAAATCAAAACCACAATGAGGTACCATTACACGCCAGTCAGGATGGCTGCTATCCAAAAGTCTACAAGCAATAAATGCTGGAGAGGGTGTGGAGAAAAGGGAACCCTCTTACACTGTTGGTGGGAATGCAAACTAGTACAGCCGCTATGGAGAACAGTGTGGAGATTCCTTAAAAAACTGGAAATAGAACTGCCATATGACCCAGCAATCCCACTTCTGGGCATACACACTGAGGAAACCAGATCTGAAAGAGACACGTGCACCCCAATGTTCATCGCAGCACTGTTTATAATAGCCAGGACATGGAAGCAACCTAGATGCCCATCAGCAGATGAATGGATAAGGAAGCTGTGGTACATATACACCATGGAATATTACTCAGCCATTAAAAAGAATTCATTTGAATCAGTTCTAATGAGATGGATGAAGCTGGAGCCCATTATACAGAGTGAAGTAAGCCAGAAAGATAAAGAACATTACAGCATACTGACACATGTATATGGAATTTAGAAAGGTGATAACGATAACCCTATATGCAGAACAGAAAAAGAGACACAGAAATACAGAACAGACTTTTGAACTTTGTGGGAGAATGTGAGGGTGGGATATTTCAAAAGAACAGCATGTATACTATCTATGGTGAAACAGATCACCAGCCCAGGTGGGATGCACGAGACAAGTGCTCCGGCCTGGTGCACTGGGAAGACCCAGAGGAATCGGGTGGAGAGGGAGATGGGAGGGGGGATCGGGATTGGGAATACATGTAAATCCATGGCTGATTCATATCAATGTATGACAAAACCCACTGGAAAAAAAAAAATAATAATAATAAAAAAAAAAGGAAAAAAAAAAAAAAAGAAAAAAAAAAAAAAAGACAAAAGGGATGGAACAGTCAGAGCCATGTGTAGAACCTGGACTGGATCTCAGTTTAGATAGAACAATTAAGTGTAAAGAAGATTTTTGGGTCAACTGGGGAAAATTAAAAAAAATTTTTTTTTCTTTTAAAAAACTGGAGATTGTTAACTGAGAGACACAGGTTTGAAAATAACATGTATGGTACTATCACACTTGGGTTAGAATGGATAAAAAATATATATTTTCCTGGAAAAATAGGTCATACAATAAGGTGTTAAGATTGTTAGTCTCTGGGTAGGATGACCATGATGTTTTTAATGTTCTTATTTTTGCTTATCTGACTTTTCTAAATTTCTAAATAAAGTGCTCATGTGATGATTTTGTTAAAAAAAAAAAAAAAAAAAAGGAACTAGAGGGCATTGGAAGGACTGATGCTGAAGCTGAAGCTTCAATACCTTGGCCACCTGATGTGAAGACCTGACTCAATGGGAAAGACCCTGATGCTGGGAAAGATTGAAGGCAGGAGGAGAAGGGGACGACAGAGGATGAGCTGGTTGGATGGCATCACCGATTCAATGGGCATGAGTTTGAGCAAGCTCCAGGAGATGGTGAAGGATGGGGAAGCATGGCGTGCTGCAGTCCATGGGGTTGTAAAGAGTTGGACACGACTGAGCAACTGAACATCAAGGTACAAATCATCTTTTTTCATTCCTTTTGTTTCTATCACCTGGGACCTAACTTGTGTGTGTGTTTGTCTTATAAGAAGCATAAAACCAGATTTTTCAAACCAATGTGATATCTCTTTAAAAACACAGGCAGATATTTATATTTATTTGGATTTTTATCAACTGTTTCAAGTTTTCCACTTGCAACTGCCCCCTCTCCTGGCACCTTTCCTTATTCTCTTCTCTACCAGAGGTTCTCAGACTTTGCTGAGCCTTCGAGTCACCTGGAGAGCTTGTTCAGTGGATTCTTGGACCCCCACCCACAGCGGTCCTGATTCAGCAGTTCTGAAGTGGGGCCTGAGAACCTGCACTCCTTACAAGTTCCGTGCTATGCTGCTGGTGTGGAGACCACACCATCCTATAGCATTGGCTGCATTTTCTTTATTTTCCACCCTTCTCATGTAGAAGAAAAAGGTGATCTTAAAACACTTCAATAATTTCCTCTCCTCTTTATACCATATTATCTTCCAACATTTGTAACTTATTTTAAGTCTCCTATCTTTAAAGTCCTAAAATAGTGATTATTTTTAGCATTTTATATACAAGTTACTCCAAATTTAGCAATTGTTTATTTATATTCTTAGCCAACATTTATTGGACTTGTATTAATATTATTAACATGTGAAAGTGCTTTGCAAGTATTGACTTGTTTCCCTCTCACAAGAAACTTGTGATGCAATTGCTATTATCACTTTCATTTTTACTTTATATGTAGAAACTGAAGCACAGAGAGGTATGTGATTTTCCTCTTAGCCATACAGCACGGCTGACTCTGGCACCTATATCCTTAACCACTCTCATCACTGAGACTTGCAACCTTCTTTCTGTTTTCAGTCTCGTTCTTCCTAAAGAATACATTTTTAGTTCTTCTTTCTGTGAAGTGTCAGGTTAATACATTTCCTTAGTTTTCATATTTCTGAAAATGTCTCTCTACCTTCACTCTTGAATGACATTTTGACAGTTATTTTTCTCCAGCATTTAAAAAATATTTTTCTAGTGTCTTGCTGTTGATATTAAGGTCATCTATTCATCTGCCATTTCTTGCTAAAGGTAGTCTGATTTTTTGGGGGTGTTGCTATTAGGATTTTTTTGCTTTATATTTAATCTTGCACAGGTTGGTTTGATGTTAACGCTTGAAGACACATATCTTTCTTCAGCTCTGAGTTTTTTTCAGCTATTTTGAGTTTTGGCTCTCTCCTATTCACTCTGTTTCTTTCTTGGAAATCTTGTCAGATGTATGTTAAGCATATTTTGGATAATTGCTTTCTCTTTTAAAGAAAGTTATGTCCCATAACCTAATATTCCTGTCTCTTCATATTTTGTGCTGCATTCCTGATTTCCTGTACTGTACAAAAAAGATCTTCACGACCCAGATAATCATGATGGTGTAATCACTCACCTAGGGCCAGACATCCTGGAATGTGAAGTCAAGAGGGCCTTAGGAAGCATTGCTACGAGCAAAGCTAATGGAGGTGATGGAATTCCAGTTGAGCTATTTCAAATCCTGAAAGATGACGCTGTGAAAATGCTGCACTCAATATGCCAGCAAATTGGAAAACAGCAGTGGCCACAGGACTGGAAAAGGTCCGTTTTCATTCCAATCCCAAAGAATGCTCAAACTACCGCACAATTGCACTCATCTCACACACTAGTAAAGTAATGCTTAAAATTCTCTAAGCCTGGCTTCAGCAATATGTGAACCATGAACTTCCAGATGTTCAAGCTGGTTTTAGAAAAGGCAGAGGAACCAGAGATCAAATTGCCAACATCCGCTGGATCATCAAAAAAGCAAGAGAGTTCTAGAAAAACATCTGTTTCTGCTATATTGACTATGGCAAAGCCTTTGACTGTGTGGATCACAATAAACTCTGGAAAATTCTTCAATCAATGGGAATACCAGACCACCTGACCTGCCTCTTGAGAAACCTGTATGCAGGTCAGGAAGCAACAGTTAGAACTGGATGTAGAACAACAGACTAGTTCCAAATCGGAAAAGGAGTACGTCAAGGCTGTATATTGTCACCCTGCTTATTTAACTTATATGCAGAGTACATCATGAGAAATGCTGGGCTGGAAGAAGCACAAGCTGGAATCAAGATTGCCAGGAGAAATATCAATAACCTCAGTTATGCAGATGACATCACCCTTATGGCAGAAAGTGAAGAAGAGCTAAAGAGCCTCTTGATGAGAGTGAAAGAGGAGAGTGAAAAAGTTGGCTTAAAGCTCAACATTCAGAAAACTAAGATCATGGCATCTGGTCCCATCACTTCATGGCAAATAGATGGGGAAACAGTGGAAACAGTGGCTGACTTTATTTTTCTGGGCTCCAAAATCACTGGAGATGGTGATTGCAGCCATCAAATTAAAAGACGCTTACTCCTTGGAAGGAAAGTTATGACCAACCTAGATAGCATATTAAAAAGCAGAGACATTACTTTGTCAACAAAGGTCCGTCTAGTCAAGGCTGTGGTTTTTCCAGTGGTCATGTATGTATGTGAGAATTGGACTATAAAGAAAGCTGAGCGCCGAAGAATTGATGCTTTTGAACTGTGGTGTTGGAGAAGACTCTTGAGAGTCCCTTGGACTGCAAGGAGATCCAACCAGTCCATCCTAAAGGAGATCAGTCCTGGGTGTTCATTGGAAGGACTGATGCTGAAGCTGAAACTCCAATCCTTTGGCCACCTCATGCGAAGAGATGACTCATTTGAAAAGACCCTCATGCTGGGAGGGATTGGGGGCAGGAGGAGAAGGGGACAGCAGAGGATGAGATGGTTGGACGATATGAGTTTGGGGAAACTCCGGGAGTTGGTGATGGACAGGGAGGCCTGGCGTGCTGCGATTCATGGGGTCGCAAAGAATCGGACACGAATGAGCGACTGAACTGGACTGGACGTGCTTTCCTCATATTCATCTAATTAACTTGCAATCTCTTCTGTTTTTTCACTCCTTTCTATTTCAGTGACTTAAAAAATATCTAGAAATTCTAGTGGTTTGTTTTTTCTACATCCTGTTTTTATATTACTAAGTTCTTCCGATGTGATATCTATTTGCTTATCATATTTATTTTAAATGCAAGTGTAATATTTAAGATTCTTTTTAAACTTTTCCTATTGTTTCTGGTTCTTAGGGTGCTAATATACCTTTCTTCAATCAGCTGACTTTCTTTCATTGTGACTTTTTCATATGGTTTGTACTGCTTTATTGCAATTTCATCTTCAGAAAGTTTTTACTCTCCTCTGGAAATCTTATAAGCCTGCTATTCTTAAAGTGTCTGAACAAAAAAACACTGTTTCAGTTTTGCCTCCTTCAAAATCCTAAAGCAGTAAGCACCTCTGGATAAACTGTGAGTCTAATCCCAGCTTGGTGTTCTTTGCTTATGCAAGTAGCTTATATTAATACATTATATTCATCTGTGGGGTGAGCTCATTTCCGTGATTCATTTCCACCTCACCTCTGAGAGGAATGCCAGCCTTTCTCACTGCCTTCTCAATCCTTTGTTGATCAACAAAGGAATCTCTGTCCTACTTCACAGAGGAAATAGAAGTCATCAATACAGAAGACTTCCCATTACAGCATGTACAAACATCTGCACCCATCTTTTCTATGAAGACCCCTGCTAACAACAGAGGCGCCAAGAACAGCAGAGGTAAAAGGACAACAAAGCAGTTAGAAGGCACAACAGTACCGTCAATATTTTACAGGTCAAAAAACAAACGGACCGAGAGGCAAGATTAGAAGCTGCAAAAATAATTAGACTCTCTATCAATCAGTGGAATGAGAAAAATAACAGAAGAAATTGTCAAATAATATTTTAAAGACTTCCAATGATGAAAGGCAGGAATCAAGCTCCCTTTTTGAGTATCAAAAATAAAGAGATGACTCAGAGATCTTTCAGTGAGAGAAAAAAGTATGCCACATGCAACAGTCACCTATCACAAATGGCTATTTCAGCTGCAGCATCACAAGCAAGAATGCAATGGGAAAATGTCTTCAGAATTATAAGATAAATTTTTATCAGTCTAGAATCCAATGCCTAGATAAATTATAGATTAAACATTAAAGGAAAATCAACAGCTTTTCCTCACATATATTCTCAACCAAGTTTCAAATGTTCATACATCTTTTCTGGACTATTCCTTCTGGCCCTCTCTGATACGGGTCTGTTTGCTTACTCCATCACTCCCAAAACATAGTTATAACAACCACGACTTCTTAGTAAGTTTTGCTATCAAGTGGGACAAGTCTCTTCTTCTCCCCTGTCTTTATACAAATTTTTCTTATTTTTTAGCATTTTCCTTTTTTAATTTTGGTAAGAACACTCACAGGGTTCTTATTAAGAGGTCTGTCCTCTTAATTTTTCAAGTGTACAACACAGTATTGTGAACTGCAGTTACACTGTTGTACAGAAGATCTGTACAAGTTAATACCTTACTTAACTGAAACTTTATACTCCTTGGGTAGCAAGGGTTTCTCCCCTTCACCGGATATGGTCATTTTTGATCCATTTTAACCAAAATATGACTGGAAATTTGAGAAGCCAAGACACAAACTTGTGAAAGTCTTTTCAGTTTTCTATTATTCCATATTAAATGCATAGCAAGCAACTTCCAGACATCTGCACGGCTCCTTCCTGTTTGGGCTGGCGTGGCTCACCCGGGCTGGGGGAACGATGACTGGACTGCTGTCCGCTCCCTGGGCCAGAACCTGGAGTCCATGATCGGGGCAGGGGGTATCCTGACCCTCCGTCACCTCTCACTCTCATTTGTGAGTACACTGTGGTCCAAGACACACCAGAAGCAGTACTCCCTATATTTTATTCACAGATACATAAAATCAACAGTGCTTTTTTTTTTTTAACAAGAAGGGAACTTTATAAGGAATTTTCAGAAATTCTTGTCTTATGTGTGCCTGTCTCATTGACCTACTTTACCTAAGAACAAAAGACAGGGGTCACAGAGTGTTAATCCTAGGTACCTTTTCTTGGAAAGGAAATCCATTCCTTGGTGGTTTTGGGCATCTACGCTTCATGCAGGGGACTCTTAACGGGTGTCTCTTGAAAGATCTATGTTAGAATCAGTGCTCATGTTTTATTTTTTCAATTGTGATTATTAGGGTTCCAGTGCACAAATAGATGAATATAGGAAGATTAAACATAACTTACATTCTATAGAGACTTACATATTTTTATTCAGGTCTTGTATGTTTCCCAAATTGTTTACTTTTAAGAATATGATGAGAGTGTCATTTCAAATACAGTAATTTGTTTTTATTACCTTTTATAAATATGTATTGCTTCTTTGTAAGTCCTTAATTTCCATGTATTGATTTTTTATCAAGCCACTTTACTAAACTCATTAATTTAAATCCATTTTCAGTTGATTCTATTTTGCACTTTCTAATTATATAGTCAGAATTTTCTGTGACTCAACTATTTAAAAAAGACAGTCATGCAGAAGAATTTCCTCATGGCAACATAAATTAATTGCCAAGCTCTGGAAGTATCTATTGAGGCTGACAAGTTTCTTCATCTTAAAAGAAGTGGGCAAACTCATGCCAGTGATGCAACCACAGGCCACGTCCCAGACGAAGGACCCCTTTTCTCGTCGTTACTGTGGATTTGTGCAAATTCAGGCCATTCAATGAAAAGCATCTGTTTTTAGACCTCTGACCAGGGACTTGGTTTATATCATCACAAAGTACTTAATATAAAGTTACTATTTTTCTTTTTTACACATAGATGAGCCTTTTAAATATAATGAGTGATACATATTGAAAAAGTACTAACCTCCCTCTCATGCCTGAGGTTTGCCTGTATTCCTAGAGAGAGATGCAGTCACCGACCCTCAAATGGGAAGTTGTATGGATAATGAGAAAAGTCAGGGGAACTCTGGTGCCGGGAAATGATCAGGCGATGCCATCTGGATAACGCTATGCTCCAGTGGTATCATATCCAGTGGGACTGTGTGCTAACAGCACAAACTTTGTCTCTCTCTCTTTTAGTGAATTCAGCTCATGTTCTCTCTCAACTTATAGGTTTTAAAAAATTGTGTACATCTGAAATTGGCCAGGGATTTGACCTCCTGCATAGAAACCAAGAAAGAAAAAAGAATTTACTACTGTTTCCAATTGCTGATGGGAATAGGAGGCCGTTCTGATTACTTCCCATGGTTCAGGTCTAGGTACAAGCAGATGTGTATTGGCACTTAGTCAAGGAAAACTTGCATGCTCCAGACTGCGGAATCCCAGGCACTGAGGTGCTTCCTACCAGTTACTATGGGACATTCAGTGCACTCATTCCCACACCCTCACACTGTCTAATTCTCAGTCCTTATTCTGAAGATACTAGAGCATCACGGCAGCGTGAGATGTTCCCGTTGTCTCTTCCTTTCAATCTGCAATTTGTAAGACATCCATAAAGTAACAAAGGTGCCTCTGTCCAACACGCCAGGATGCTGGAAAACTGCACTCACTGATGCATCTGCAGGTGGGTGAACGGGAACACACAGAGGAGGCGGAACCACAGGAACAGTGGACGAGGTGCCTCCAGTCTTGGACTCCCAGCAGCGGCAGCTGAGCCCACAGCCCCAGAGAGTCTGCAGCAGCAAGGGAGGCAGTGCCCCCGAGCCCAGCCTTCTGGCTGAGGGCCACGGGGAGATGCGCTGCAGTGGCCGTGGCACCTGTGACCCCCTCCTACGGCTGCAGAGGCTCTAGCAACCCTGCCCCCCGGTCCTCCAGAGTGGCGGCTCCTGTGGGCCTGATAACCTCACCATGGCGGACACACGTATGACCCAGCACCCCCTCGCCCCTTTCTTCCCCTGTAGCAGCAGAGCCTGTGACCCCGGAGACCCCAAACGTAGTGTAGGGGCCTGCCATCCTTGTGCCCTGGGTGGCAACCCCGGTGACACCTGCAGCATCAACGCACCAACTACCCAGAGGCACAAGCAGTGACAAGATGCTCCGACGCAACCAGAGGCAGCCCAGGTGAGGACACCAAAAACGTGCCCCCAGCGCCGCGCACCGGAAAAGAAGAGAAAGGACCCTAACCACCAACCTGCCGAATCACTCTGTGTGTGTGTGTGTGTGTGTGTGCATTGTATGCTCAGTCACTGAGTTGTGTCCGACTCTGTGCAACCCCGTGGATAGTAGCCCACCAGGCTCCTCTGTCCATGGAATTCTCTTATAATCAGGAATCTCTTATAATTTAGTTAAAGAAGAATGGTGCTTGCTATTTCAAAGAGGAACAGCAAGAAGAACAACTCATCAGGCACTTTTTAGAAACTCAGTAACATGGCATCACGAAAAGAAAATGACAGTTCTTCAGAAACCAAAATAAAGGTCATGGAATACTGCGATCTGATAGAGAATTCAAAATCCCGACCCTGAAGAAACAATGAGCTACAAGAATACTCAGAAAGGCAGTTCCATGAGCTCAGGAATAAAATTAATGAACAGAAGAAATACTTTACTAAAGATACTGAGACTTTAAAAAAAGAACCAAAGAAATTCTGGAACTAAATAACTCAATTAAGGAGTTCATGAAGAATGCGTTAGAAAGCATTGGGAGTAGAGAAGACCATATGGAAGAGGGAATTCGTGAGCTTGAAAATAGAAATCTATAAATAATACTGATAGAAGAGGAGCGAGAATTAAGAGCTAACAAATGGAAAAAAAAATTTACACCTTTATCCAACTCTATTAAGAAGAGCAATGTTAAGACAACAGGTATCCAGAGGAGAAGAGAAGAGAGCAGTGAGTTTATCTAAAGAAATAATAGCAGAGAACTTCCCAAACCTGGGGAACGAACTGGATATACAAGTCCACTGAGCTAAGAGAACACTCTCAGAAGTCCATGGCAAAGAATTTTAAAGGTAACCAGGGGAAAAATGGATGGCAAAGAAATCGCCCTGGAGATTTCTCAGTAGAAGCCCTACAGGCTGGGGGGAGTGGAATGACATTCTCAAATACTGAAAGGTTAAAAACTGTCATCTAAGAACACTCTATAAACATGATTTAGAGACACAGGCTTTTGCAAACAAAAACTGGCAGAGATCATCAACACCAGACCTGCCTTAGAAGAAATGTTGAAAGGAGCTCTTCTATTTTAAACAAAAGGCAAAAGCACACGAAGCTTTGAGTAACATGAAAATGGACAGAATCGGAAAACTACAACACTATACCAGATTTAGTTGTTAAATACTTAATTATAGCATAACTGTTAAAATAACTATAGCTACCTAGTAAAAATAACTATAGCTACCCAAGCAAGAATACTGGAGTGGGTTGCCATTTCCTTCTCCAGGGGATCTTCCCGACCCAAGGATCGAATCTGTGTTTCCAGCATTGGCAGGTGGATGCTTAACCAGTGAACCACCAGAGAGGCCCTGTAGCTACTTCAGCTTGGTAACAAATTCACGACATAAAAAGAGGAAAGAATGCTTCTTAACTCATTTTAAGTGGCCAACACTACCCAGATACCAAGACCAGACAAGGACAACACACACAAAAAGAAAACTACAGGTCAATATCTATGATGAACAAAGATGCAAAAATCCTGAATGAAATAGTAGCAAAGTGAATGAAATAATAATTACAAAGATCACACACCATGATCAAATGGGTTTCACTTCAGGGATGCAAGGATGGCTCAACATCCACAAATCAGTGTGACAACACGTTAACGAAATGAAAGATAAAATGCATATGGTCATCTCAGCAGAAGCAGAAAGAAAGATTTTGATAAAGTTCAGCATCACTTTATGATAATAAATTCTCAATAAAATGGGTATAGAAGGAATGTACTCCAACAGAATAAAGGCCAAATATGATAAACCCATAGCTAGCATCATACTCAGTGTTGGATGGTCAATTTATCCTTCCAATCCTTTATTTTCCCAACATAAAAGGTAAAGAAAACGTGCTTTGATTTTGTTTGTTTGTTTGTTTTCAGGAGCAAACACATTGTAACCCTGGTTTGCACTTAATTTACAAATATTCTGAAATTCAGCACAATATAATTTTGAATGTTTTAAAATAGTTACCTCAGCTATTATAGTACACAACTGTAGGAAACTAAAATCCCTATGAAGATGTGAATGTGATCATAGTTTTGCTTTCCAGGTGTATGGAGACAAAGGTAAAACAAAATTTTGAAAGTGCTTTTCAACAAGAAAAAGAGAAAAAAAAGGAGGTCCCAAGCTTCGTGATGATTCTAAACTTAAGTATCTTATAGCCTCTAAGTCACTGTACACTGGTTCTAAAACAAAGCCGCACATGCACAAATGAATAAAGATTAATTCATTCTCACTCTGCCTGGGTGGTTCAAACCACTGCCTTTACAAGTAGGGTCCATTTGCACTGTCCCTGTCTGCAGTCAGAGGAGGGACTTTCTGTGGCCCTTTCATCCCATTTTCTACCGCACTGTTTCTACCGCCACATGCTATTACCCTGATGGCATGGAGCTGGTTTCCAGGACTTCTGTTTTCAGGTGAGTCTTCTAAACATGTAGGGGCATAAGCTTCCATGTCACCGAGGTCTCCTTAATGCATTTGAATCCTCTTTTCCATACCTTCACCTAAAAGTTTATAGGAACATGGGAAGTACTTGGGCTAAGTGGGGAGTAGTGTGTTGAAGAAACAAGATCATACTGTCTCTCTCTCTCTCTCTCTCTCTCTCTCTCTCTCACACACACACACACACACACCCCTTTCTCTAAAGTCTTAGGTGTCTTACTCTCCATGGTGATATTCATCTAGCTTCGAATCTAATTTCTCTGTTTGTACATTCATATAACAATATCATTAACTATGAAGGAACTAAGATTTAGCTTCTTTACTTAGATGCTGTATATAAAAAGCAGAGATGATACTTTGCCAACAAAGGTCTTTCTAGTCAAAGCTATGGTTTTTCCAGTAGTCATGATGGATGTGAGAGTTGGACTCTAAAGAAAGCTGAGCCCTGAAGAATTGATGTTTTTGAGCTGTGGTGTTGGAGAAGACTCTTGAGAGTCCCTTGGACTGCAAGGAGAACACACCAGTTCATCCTAAAGGAAATAAGTTCTGAATATTCATTGGAAGGACTGATGCTAAAGCTGAAACTGCAATACTATGGCCACCTGATGCAAAGAACTGACTCACTGGAAAAGATTGAAGAGATTGAATCTTTCCCTGATGCTGGGAAAGATTGAAGTTGGGAGGGAAAGGGGACGACAGGATGAGATGGTTGGATGGCATCACCAACTCGATGGTCATGAGTTTGAGTAAGCTCTGGGAGTTGGTGACGGACAGGGAAGCCTGGCGTGCTGCAGTCCATGGGGTTGCAAAGATTCAGACATGACTGAACAACTGAACTGAACTGATAGCAATTCCACCTGTTACCCTTTCATGGATCCTGGCTGATGACAAGAAACTCTTGGGTCAGAGCAAAAGGACTTTACTACTGAAGACATAGCAGTCAGCATCAGTATCAAGAGATTTTGAATAGCTAAAACACTCTTAACAAAGAATAATAAAGTCGACAGATTCACTCTACTCAACATTAAGGCATACGATGTAACTATAATGTACATGTACATGTAATCAATGGTACAGTCTTAGCAGGTGGTAGACTTAGAAGAAAAAGCAAAACTATAAGACTAATAAAAAGGAGAAAAAAAATTCTACACAAAGACTAGACAAAGAATCCTTAGGTTTGACATCAAAAGCATGACTCGTAAAAAGAAAAAGTGGATACACTGGGCCTCATCAAAATGAAAAGCTTTTTTCTCTTTAAAAGTTCATGTAAAGAAGATGAAAATAAAAGCCACCCACTGGGAGAAAAAATTTATAAAGCACATATCTAACAAAGCACTAATATCTAGACAGTATAAAGAACTCTCAAAACTTAACAGTAAAAGTATTACAAAAATCTAGTTAGAAAATGGGCAAAAGATGCAAACAGATATATGAATGAAGAAAATGCATGAGTGACAGATAAGAACATGACAATATGTTCAGCATCCCTTGCAATTAAGGAAACATAAATTATGACCAAAATGAGGTATCATTACACGCCTATTGAAATGGCTAAAATAAATAATTGTGACAACAAAAGATGCTGGGGGGCATGTAAAATGGAACAGGCATTCCAAAAAACATGCATCTACTATTTGAATCAGCAGCTGATCTCTTGAGCATTTATCCCAGGTAAACGAAAACTTATGCCCCACAAAAACTTATACATGAATATCTATATCAGCTTTATTGTCAAGGCTCCAAACTGGAAACAACCCATAGGTCCTTCAGCAGGTGAATGATTAAACATATTTTAATAAAATCACATAATGAAACACCCAGGAGCAAACTACTGACACATGCAGGGAGGTATCACTCTACCTGTTACATGCATATAACATGCATATACATGCATATAACAAGATATTTTCAAAGGGACTGTGTTGAGTGACAAAAGACAGTCTCCAAAAGTTACATACTGTACAATTCCATTTAGGTAACACTTTGAAAGTGAAAATTTAGAGATGGAGGTCAATTACTTTGGGTTAGAGACAGGGGTGGGGTGAGGTAAGATGAGATGGGTATGGTTATAAAAGAGTAACAGGAGAAATCCTTGTGATGTTGGAGCGGGTCGATATTTTGATTGTGGTGGTGGATGCACAAACCTACCCAGGTGATAAGTGTATAAAACTACACACACACACACACACACACACACACACACACACACACAGAGGAGAAAAATCTGAATAGATTGGTGGATTATAACAATGTCAGTATCCTGGTTGTGATATTACACTACAGTTTTACAAAATGCTCTTATTTATTTCAACTGCACATGAATGTGCAATAACTTTAATAAAAATTTCAATTAAAATAATATAAATGGTTTATAACATTGAGTATAAAAGGAATCCATGAGACCATAATGCTACTAAGATCAGAAAGTAATCAAATAAAAATACATAAATAATAAGGAAAAATTCTTCTTTACATACTAAGGCCACCTAAAGATAGAAGTCATGGTAAAATCTCTGTTTTGAGGTTATCAGTGTGATATTTGATTCAGACAATGATCACCGATGGATATTTAATCCACTGGGCTCATGTTTGTGAGGAAAACATATTAACTGCGAAGGGAAAGAGTTACTTTTACAGAATGGAAATTTGGCAAAGTCTACCATCTCAAAGGGACAACAGCTGTAAACCTCCATAAGGGGACAAACTGACATTGCCCACCTTCTAATGACAGGCTGTGAGAAACAAGTCAAATCGCTTACACAGTTATTCTTGAGAAAATGTTTAACCTGAGGGAAAATACAACAAATCCAGGCTGAGGGGTATTGTAAAAGACAAGTTCCTGTTCTCTTCCATCATCTCAATATCTTGGAAGACAAAAAGGAAAAAGGAAAAAAGGCGGGGAGATTAAATAAAGGAGATTAAAGATGACAACCAATGCAATGAGTCAGTTTTGGGAGAACAGAATACGAAATAGGGACTCTATTATCTTATCAGTATGAAATGTCTTGTATATGATGATGCATTGTTGTTTAGTCGCTAAGTCGTGTCTGGCTCTTTTGTGACCCCATGGACTGCAGCCCGCCAGGCTCTTCTGTCCATGGGATTTTCCAGGCAAGAATACTGGGGAGGGTTGCCATTTCCTTCTACAGGGGATCTTCCCAACTCAGGGACAGGACCTTCATTTCCTGCATTGGCAGGTGGATTCTTTACAGCTGAGCAACCTGGGAAGCCCTTGATAATGCACTGTACTCACATAAATTTTTTTTTAATATTGAAATATACAGAGTAGGTATGATGATGTCTACAACCCACTTTCAAAAATTCAGTTGAAAAGTTCATGGAGGTACACAGAGACAGGGAGAGGGAAAAGAAGTCAGTTAATATTGTAAACTAACAGCTACTGAGCTCAAGTGTAAATTCTATTCTTTGAATTTTCCTAAGTTTGACAAAAATTCAGGGGCTATTAAATTCCCCTAAAAATTTTTTTAAAATGTATTGGCATTCTTGCTCTCAACAGAGTAAGGGAGGTGGCTGGGAAGGAAGAGAACAGAACACACAATTTCACATCTCAGGTAATTATTCTGCAGAACACTTCTTATGTTTCCCATGCTATTGCTTGTGCATGGCAAGATGGCTGTGGTAGCAGTTGGCTTCATGGAGATTTAGGATCCTATGTCATTAAACAATGATATTTAAGGAGCTAGTTGAAAATTCAAGTCAAGAAACCATATTTTTAAATAATTTTCATAAACATGTACCCTAATGTTCACAGTAGCATTGTTTACAATTGTCAAGATATGGAAGCAACCTAAGTGTCCATCAACAGGCAATGAATACATATATCACATCTTCAGTCAGTCAGTTCAGTCACTCAGTCATGTTTGACTCTTTGCGACCCCATGGACTGCAGCATGCTAGGCTTCCCTGTCCATCACCAACTCCTGGAGTTTGCTCAAACTCACGTCCATCAAGTCGGTGATGCCGTCCAACCGTCTCATCCTCTGTCATCCCCTTCTCCTCTTGTCTTCAATCTTTCCCAGCACAAGGATCTTTTCTGATGAGTTAGATCTTCGCATCCAGTGGCCAAAGTATTGGAGCTTCAGCTTCAACATCAGTCCTTTCAATGAATAGTCAGGGTTGATTATCTTTAGTATTGACTGGTTTGGTGTCCTTGCAGTCTCAGGGACTCTCAAGAGTCTTCTCCAACACCACAGTTCAAAAGCATCAATTCTTCAGTGCTCAGCTTTCTTTATGGCCCACATCTTACACACACACATATACAGTGGGATACTACTGAGCCATAAAAGTAATTAAATTTTCTAATTTGCAGCAACATGGATGGCATTGCAAGATATTATACTAAGTGAAATAAGTGAGATAGAGAAAGACAAGTACTGTATGATACCACTTATAAAGTGAAATCTGAAATAAACTAGTGAATATGACAAAAAATAAAATAATAGTCATTTGGGGGCAGTGTTATTATTGCAGATTCTAATGTAACAGAATTAGCATGGGCAGCTGAAATCTAGCTCACAAGACAAATCATGACAAATACACAACAATAACAAGTTTGAATTACTTTCGTGGTTTATCATCTGTTTCTTTAAACAGTTTCTAAGCCTTGTCCCAGACTTAATCAATTAAAAGCTCTGTGGGTAGCTCTGGACTGTAAAATTTAATCTAATTCTTCAATAACATTAGTCAGCTAAGGTCTGTGAACCACTGGTGTAAGGTATTATTGCTATTGTTCAAATATAAAAATAAATGCAGTTATGTTGCCCATTAAATATTTTTGTATTCCATCTAGTCAATGGTTTAATTGAAAACTGTTCATGGAATAACTTTGGCACTACTTCCTGTTTGTTTTGTCATTAAACTTGCATTTAGTTTCTATGGAGATAAGCAGGAAACACTCTTCTATTCTAAAGCACACAGAGGGACTTTCTTGGCGGGTCAGGGGTTAAGACTATGCTTCCGCTGCAGGGGGCGCTGGCTCCACCCCTGATTGGGGAACTCAGATCCCACCAGCCCGGTGGCACAGCCAAAAAGTTCTTTTAGAAAAGTGTTTAAGAGAGAGGAGCTAAGATGGTGGAAGAGTAGGACGGGGAGACCATTGTCTCCCCCACAAATTCATCAAAAGATCATTTGAACGCTGAGCAAACTCCACAAAACAACTACTGATCTAGCAGAGGACATCAGGTGCCCAGAAAAGCAGCCCATTGTCTTCAAAAGGAGGTAGGACAAAATATAAAAGATACAAAGAGAGACAAAAGGGCTAGGGATGGAGACACGTCCCGGGAAGGGAGTCCTAATAGAGAAAGTTTCCAAACACCAGGAAACCCTCTCACTGGCAGATCTGGGGGAAGTTTTGAATCTCAGAGGGCAACCTAACCGGGAGGAAAAACAAAACTCACAGATTACATGCCTAAAAGCAACTCCCAGCAGAAAAGTACCCCAGAAGCTTGCATCCGCCACCAGCAAGTGGGGGCGGAACGGAGAGGGGCGGGTGACATTGCTTAGGGTAAGGACCGGGCCTGAATGCCCTGAGGGCAATCGGAGGGAGCTAACGCAGATAGCAACTTAAACTGTGGGATAGCAAGAGAGAGAGAATTAACCTGCGAAAAGCCCTAACCAAAGGCACTGCCAGAAAGATAAAGACCATTACAGTATACTAACACATATATATGGAATTTAGAAAGATGGTAACGATAACCCTATATGCAAAACAGAAAAAGAGACACAGATGTACAGAACACACTTTTGGACTCTGCGGGAGAAGGCGAGGGTGGGATGTTTCGAGAGAACAGCATCAAAACATGTATATTATCTAGGGTGAAACAGATCACCAACCCAGGTTGGATACATGAGACAAGTGCTCGGGCCTGGTGCACTGGGAAGACCCAGAGGGATTGGGTAGAGAGGGAGGTGGGAGGGGGGATCAGGATGGGGAATACATGTAAATCCATGGCTAATTCATGTCAATGTATGACAAAACCCACTGCAATGTTGTGAAGTAATTAGCCTCCAACTAATAAAAATAAATGAAAAAAAAAAAATAAATAAATAAACAAAGGCACTGCCAGCCGTCTGCAGAACAAAGGAAGGACTGAGCAATTCCAGAGAAGAGCTAGTCGGCTGCGGACCGGCCCATCCCCTTCCAGAGGCAGGAGGCAGGGGGGAGGGGAAAGGGGCAAACTGCGCCCCAGAGACGGCACCCATTACCAAACTGCAAACAGTCTCTAACCAAAGACTTCCTGAGATTCTGAATGGTTGACATCTGCTGGGAGGGTCGCAGACAGAAATCAGCTCCCCAGAAGAAACACAAGGCGCACCGGACCGGTGCGCCCAGAAACTGAGGCTGGGACTGCAGAGGGGAGAAGGCGCACTGCACCTAGGGAGAGTGCGCCCATCAAGCTCCTGGCTGCCTGAGCTGCTCAGGCGGGGAAGGCACAAAACGCAGGCCCAACCAAGTCTGCGCCTTTGTGGAGTACCTGAAAAACCTAAACCTGAGCGACTTAGGCCTGGGAAGTGCACACAACTCAGGGCCCGCTCCTTGTAGAGGAGCCTGGAGCCTGAGCAGTGTAGACGGGGAAAGCACGCGCTGTGAGCAGGGGCAAACCCAGTGTGGCTGGAACACTGCGAGTGCTCCCCACACAGGCCAGTGACATTTGTCTGCAGGGCCCCTCCCTCCCCGCAGCACGACTGAGCAAGCGAACCTAAACAAGAGACCACCTCCGCCCACTTGTGTCAGGGCAGAAATTAGACACTGAAGAGACCTGCAAATAGAAGCCAAATAAACAAAGGGAACCGCTTTAGAAGTGACAGCTGCAACAGATTAAAATCCCTGTAGTTAACACTGACTACACTGGAAGTGGCCTATAGATATCAAAAAGTGTAAGCTGGAACAAGGAGCTATCTGAAACAGAACCAAATCCACACTGCACGCAACAGCTCCAGAGAAATTCCTAGATATATTTTTACTATTACTATTTTTTTTAATTAAAAATATATTTTTTCTTTTTTTTAAAAAAGTCGTCTATTTCTCCTCTATTACTCCTTAATTTTCATTTTTATAACCCACTATAACCTTGCAAAAAAAAGGGGGGGGGAACCCTATTTTTAAGCAAACTTCATATATATTTCTCAAATTTATTGTTTTTTTTTTAATATTGTATTTTTAAGAGTCTAACCTCTACTCTAGATTTTTAATCTTTGTTTTTTGGTATTTGATATCAATTTTGGACATTTAAGAATCCAACCTTAAGTACCCATTTTTACTCAGGAGTGTGATTACAGGTTTGATTACTCTCTCCCCCTTCTGACTCTCCTTTTTCTCCCCCAGATCACCTCTATTTCCTCCTTCACCCTTCTCTTCTCAACCCAATTCTGTGAATCTCTGTGGGTGTCTGGGCTATGGAGAACACTTTGGGAACAGAGAACTGCCTAGATCTGTCTCTCTCCTCTTGAGTCCCCCCTTTTCTCCTCCTGCTCACCTCTATCTCCTTCCTCCCTCTCCTCTTCTTCATGTAACTCTGTGAACCTCTCTGGGTGTCCCTCACCGTGGAGAATCTTCTCACCATTAACCTAGAAGTTTTATTATCAGTACTGTATGGATGGAGAAGTCTTGAGGCTACTGGAAGAATAAGACTGAAATCCAGAGGCAAGAGACTTAAGCCCAAAACCTGAGAACACCAGAGAACTCCTGACTACAGGGAACATTAAGTAATAAGAGATCATCCAAAAGCCTCCATACCTACACTGAAACCAACTACCACCCAAGAGCCAATAAGTTCCAGAGAAAGACATACCACACAAATTCTCCAACAACGCAGGAACACAGCCCTGAGCATCAACATGCAGGCTGCCCAAACTCACACCAAACCCACAGACCCATCTCAGAACTTACTACTGGACACTCCATCGCACTCCAGAGAGAAGAAATCCAGCTCCACCCACCAGAACACCGACGCAAGCTTCCCTAACCAGGAAACTTTGACAAGCCAATCGTCCAATCCCACCCCACTGGGAGAAACCTCCACAATAAAAAGGAACCACAGATCACCAGAACACAGAAAGGCCACACCAAACACAGCAATCTAAATAAGATGAAAAGGCAGAGGAATACCCAGCAGGTAAAGGAACATGAAAAATGCCCACCAAGCCAAACAAAAGAGGAGGAGATAGGGAATCTACCTGAAAAAGAATTTAGAATAATGATAATAAAAATGATCCAAAATCTTGAAAACAAAATGGAGTTACAGATAAATAGCCTGGAGACAAGGCTTGAGAAGATATAAGAAATGTTTAACAAGGACCTAGAAGAAATAAAAGAGTCAATTAAAAATGAATAATGCAATAAATGAGATAAAAAACACTCTGGAGGGAACCAACAGTCGAATAACGGAGGCAGAAGATAGGATAAGTGAGGTAGAAGATAAAATGATGGAAATAAATGAAGCAGAGAGGAAAAAAGAATCAAAAGAAATGAGGACAACCTCAGGGACCTCTGGGACAATGTGAAATGCCCCAACATTCAAATCATAGGAGTCCCAGAAGAAGACAAAAAGAAAGGCCATGAGAAGATACTCGAGGAGATAATAGCTGAAAACTTCCCTAAAATGGGGAAGGAAATAGTCACACAAGTCCAAGAAACCCAGAGAGTCCCAAACAGGATAAACCCAAGGCGAAACACTCCAAGACACATATTAATCAAATTAACAAAGATCAAACACAAAGAACAAATATTAAAAGCAGCAAGGGAGAAACAACATATAACACACAAGGGGATTCCCATAAGGATAACAACTGATCTTTCAATAGAAACTCTTGAGGCCAGAAGGGAATGGCAGGACATACTCAAAGTAATGAAAGAGAATAACCTACAACCCAGATTACTGTACCCAGCAAGGGTCTCATTCAGATATGAAGGAGAATTCAAAAGCTTTACAGACAAGCAAAAGCTGAGAGAATTCAGCACCACCACCAGCTCTCCAACAAATGCTAAAGGATCTTTTCTAGACAGGAAACATAGAAAGGTTGTATGAACGTGAAGCCAAAACAACAAAGTAAATGGCAATGGGACCATACTTACCAATAACTACCTTAAATGTAAATGGGTTGAATGCCCCAACCAAAAGACAAAGACTGGCTGAATGGATACAAAAACAAGACCCCTATATATGCTGTCTACAAGAGACCCACCATAAAACAAGAGACACATACAGACTGAAAGTGAAGGGCTGGAAAAAAAATTTCATGCAAATGGAGACCAAAAGAAAGCAGGAGTCACAATACTCATATCAAATAAAATAGACTTTAAAATAAAGGCTGTGAAAAGAGACAAAGAAGGACACTACATAATGATCAAAGGTTCAATCCAAGAAGAAGATATAACAATTATAAATATATATGCACCCAACATAGGAGCACCATAATATTTAAGGCAATCGCTAAGAAGTATGAAAGGGGAAATTAAAAATAACACAATAATAGTGGGTGACTTTAATACCCCACTCACACTGATGGATAGATCAACTAAACAGAAAATTAACAAGGAAATACAAAATTTAAATGACACAATGGACCAGCTAGACATAATTGATATCTATAGGACATTTCACCCCCCAAATTTTACCTTTTTCTCAAGTGCACACAGAACCTTCTCCAGAATAGATCACATCCTGGGCCATAAATCTAGCCTTGGTAAATTCAAAAAAATTGAAATCATTCCAGTCATCTTTTCTGATGACAATGCAGTAAGATTAGATCTCAATTACAGGAAAAAAAAAAAAAACTATTAAAAATTCAAACATATGGAGGCTAAATAACACGCTTCTGAATAACCAACAAATCATAGAAGAAATAAAAAAAGGAATAAAAATATGCATAGAAACGAATGAAACTGAAAACACAACAGCCCCAAACCTATGGGACACTGTAAAAGCAGTGCTAAGGGGAAGGTTCATAGCACTAAAGCTTATCTCAAGAAACAAGAAAAAAGTCAAATAAATAACCTAACTCTACACCTAAAGCAACTAGAGTAGGAAGAAATGAAGAACCCCAGGGTTAGTAGAAGGAAAGAAATCTTAAAAATTAGGGCAGAAATAAATGCAAAAGAAACTAAAGAGACCATAGCAAAAATCAACAAAGCGAAAAGCTGGGTTTTTGAAAAGGTAAACAAAACTGACAAACCATTATCCAGACTCATCAAGAAACAAAGGGAGAAGAACCAAATCGACAAAATTAGAAACGAAAATGGAGAGATCACAACAGACAACACTGAAATACAAAGGATCATAAGAGACTACTACCAGCAGCTATATGCCAATAAAATGGACAACTTGGAAGAAATGGACAAATTCTTAGAAAAGTATAACTTTCCAAAATGGAACCAGGAAGAAATAGAAGATCTTAACAGACCCATCACAAGCACAGAAATTGAATCTGTAATCAGAAACCTTCCAGCAAGCAAAAGCCCAGGACCAGATGGCTTCACAGCTGAATTCTACCAAAAATTTAGAGAAGAGCTAATAGCTATCTTACTCAAACTCTTCCAGAAAATTGCAGAAGGTAAACTTCCAAACTCATTTTATGAGGCCACCATCCCCCTAATACCAAAACTAGACAAAGATGTCACAAAAAAAGAAAACTACAGGCCAATATCACTGATGATCATAGATGCAAAACTTCTTAACAAAATTCTAGCAAACAGAATCCAACAACATATTAAAAAGATCATACATCATGACCAAGTGGGCTTTATCCCAGGGATGCAAGTATTCTTTAATATCCACAAATCAATCAATGTAATATACCACATTAATAAACTTAAAGATTAAAAACCATATGATTATCTCAATAGATGCAGAGAAAGCCTTTGACAAAATTCAACATCCATTTATGATAAAAACTATCCAGAAAGAAGGAATAGAAGGAACATATCTCAACATAATAAAAGCTATATATGACAAACCCACAGCAAACATTATCTTCAATGGTGAAAAATTGAAAGCATTTCCCCTAAAGTCAGGAACAAGACAAGGGTGACCACTCTCACCACTACTATTCAACATAGTTTTGGAAGTGTTGGCCACAGCAACCAGAGCAGAAAAAGAAATTAAAGGAATCCAGATAGGAAAAGAAGAAGTGAAACTCTCACTGTTTGCAGACGACATGATCCTCTACATAGAAAACCCTAAAGACTACCAGAAAATTACTAGAGCTAATCAATGAATATAGTAAAGTTGCAGGATATAAAATTAACACACAGAAATCCCTTGCATTCCTATACACTAACAATGATAAAACAGAAAGAGAAATTAAGGAAACAATACCATTCACCATTGCAACAAAAAGAATAAAATACTTAGCAGTATATCTACCTAAAGAAACAAAAGACCTATATATAGAAAACTATAAAACACTGATGAAAGAAATCAAATAGGGCACAAATAGATGGAGAAATATACTGTCTTCATGGATTGGAAGAATCAATATTGTGAAAATGAGTAGACTATGCAAAGCAATCTATAGATTCAGTGCAATCCCTATCAAGCTACCAACTGTATTTTTCACAGAACTAAAACAAATAATTTCACAATTTGTATGGAAATACAAAAAAACCTCGAATAGCCAAAGCAATCTTGAGAAAGAAGAATGGAACTGGAGGAATCAACCTGCCTGACTTCAGGCTCTACTACAAAGCCACAGTCATCAAGACAATATGGTACTGGCACAAAGATAGAAATATAGATCTGATGGAACAAAATAGAAAGCCCAGAGATAAATCCACGTACCAATAGACACCTTATCTTTGACAAAGGAGGCAAGGATATACAGTGGAAAAAAGACAACCTCTTTAGCAAGTGGTGCTAGGAAAACTGGTCAACCACTTGTAAAAGAATGAAACTAGAACACTCTCTAACCCCATACACAAAAATAAACTCAAAATGGATTAAAGATCTAAATGTAAGACCAGAAACTATAAAACTCCTAGAGGAGAACATAGGCAAAACACTCTCCGACATAAATCACAGCAAGATTCTCTATGACCCACCTCCCAGAATATTGGAAATAAAAGCAAAACTAAACAAATGGGACCTAATGAAACTTAAAAGCTTTTGCACAGGAAACTATAAGCAAGGTGAAAAGACAGCCTTCAGAATGGGAGAAAATCATAGCAAATGAAGAAACAGACAAAAGTTTAACCTCAAAAATATACAAGCAACTCCTGAAGCTCAATTCCAGAAAAATAAATGACCCAATCAAAAATGGGCCAAAGAACTAAACAGACATTTCTCCAAAGAAGACATACAGATGGCTAACAAACACATGAAAAGATGCTCAACATCACTCATTATTAGAGAAATGGAAATCAAAACCACAATGAGGTACCATTACACGCCAGTCAGGATGGCTGCTATCCAAAAGTCTACAAGCAATAAATGCTGGAGAGGGTGTGGAGAAAAGGGAACCCTCTTACACTGTTGGTGGGAATGCAAACTAGTACAGCCGCTATGGAAAACAGTGTGGAGATTCCTTAAAAAACTGGACATAGAACTGCCATATGACCCAGCAATCCCACTTCTGGGCATACACACTGAGGAAACCAGATCTGAAGGAGACACATGTACCCCAATGTCCATTTCAGCACTGTTTATAATAGCCAGGACATGGAAACAACCTAGATGCCCATCAGCAGACGAATGGATAAGAAAGCTCTGGTACATACACACAATGGAATATTACTCAGCCATTAAAAAGAATACATTTGAATCAATTCTAATGAGATGGATGAAACTGGAGCCCATTATAAAGAGTGAAATAAGCCAGAAAGATGAAGACCAATAGAGTATACTAACGCATATATATGGAATTTAAAAAGATGGTAACGATAACCCTGTATGCAGGAGAGAAAAAGAGACACAGATGTATAGAACAGCATTTTGGACTCTGTGGGAGAAGGCGAGGGTGGGATTTTCTGAGAGAATAGCATTGAAACATGTATATTATCAAGTGTGAAACAGATCACCAGCCCCAGTTGGATGCATGAGACAAGTGCTCAAGGCTCATGCACTGGGAAGGCCCAGAGGGATGGGATGGGGAGGGAGGTGGGAAGGGGGATCAGGATGGGAAGCACATGTAAATCCATGGCTGATTCATGTCAATGTATGGCAAAAACTACTGCAATATTGTAAAGTAATTAGCCTCCAACTAATAAAAATAAATGAAAAAAAAACAAACAAAAAAAGATAAGTGTTTAAGAATACCTATGAGATTTATTTCACATCTGTTAAATTGGCTAAAATTTAAAAAAAGTAAAAGCCAGTGGAAATCCAGCATGCAATTTTACTAATCTTTTCTTGGGCAGCCAACATTGTTTAAAACAGGTGAAGAGTACACTGTCAAGAAAGAAAGAATAATGAACAGCATTCTGAAAGAGATGTCGGATGGCTATATGGTTGTATCTTTTTGTACTCTTGGAATAAGACTCTATTTTTTCACATCTTGTCAGCCACTCATCAAACATAGACACTTGGCCACTTCCTTTAGTAAAGTTTGAGTCCTGATTCTACAAATACAAAAGCTCACCTACAATCCAATGGTCCCTTCCATCCTCCTTCTCAGTCTCCTCCTCTCTCTGTTCCCAAAGTATGTTGTTACTTCTGTCACTCAGCTAAGAGGTAACTAAGCTTCTGCTCTGAGCAGGGAGGTTTTTCAGCTGTTGCTGGCTGTGCAGAAATGAACTACCATGCTGTTTTCTCCATTCATCATCATACACTACCATATGTAAAGTAGTCAGTGGGGATTTGTTACGTAACTCAGGGAGCGCACACCCTGTGCTCTGTGAGGACCTGGGGCGGGGGGGGGGGGGGGGGGGTTGGGTGGGAGGTGGGAGGGAGGGGACATAGGCATGCCCATGGCTGATTCATGTTGATGTATGGCGGAAACCAACACAATACTGTAAAGCGATCATCCTTCAATTTAAAATAAATAAGACGAACAAAAATGAGTTATCACACTGCTGTGGAAACCATGCTGCCAGCTTAGAAACAGAGACTCTGAATGGCTGGGCATTTTATCCAGTGGCATGGAGTGGAACACAGCACAGTCTTTCTGACTCCAGAGTGCTCTTACACAACTTTGCCTCTATGAAGTAGCTGTTGTTTAGTCGCTAAGTTGTGTCTGATTCTTTGTGACCCCATGGACTGTAACCCACCAGGCTCCTCTGGATGGGATATCCCAGGCAAGAATGCTGGAGTGGGTTGCCATTTCCCTCTCCAGGGATCTTCCCAACTCAGGGAATCAAACCTGTGTCTCCTGCATTGGCAAGCGGATTCTTTAGCTCTGAGCCACCAGAATGAGATGAAAATTGCTTGCCAGGAAAACACAAACTGATGAGAAAGCTTAAAGGCAGTCAGATTCTCTTTGAGTTAGAATCTGAGAACCCCTTTCAAAGAACAGGGAGAGAACTGACAAGGAAAAGAGTGGGAATACCAGACGGGGCATGTCTGTGAACAGCAATTTCTCAGGCAGCTGGCAATAAGACAGTAGTCCTCAGTAAGGCCAGAGAGTGAGTCTAGCTTGGCATGCAAAGGGCTTGGGGGGCAGCCAAATTATTCAGATTTTACTAGGCAATATGGAAACATCAAAGGCTTTTTACTAGAACTATGCTGTAGGTTAGTCAAACATTTTCATTTGCAATAAATTGAGCAGAGATGCCGGAATCAGGAGAACTAGATAAAAAGACCACCAAGAAACATTTGCTCAATGCACTCACGGTCACCTGGAAACCAGCTGTTGACTCTCATCATCAATTAATAGGGCCATGGGCCAGCTACGAAAATCAGAAAAGGACGAGGGACATTGTGGGAGATCATTCTCCTCTAGGGTAGGGACAGGAAAGAACCAGTAAAGTAAGGGGTGGAAAAACTCAAGATATTTGTCAATTAATAATGATGTCATGTCTCATGTGCTCTGTTGACAGTCATGTTTTCTCTTTCTTTTCTCTCTTTCTGTCTCTCCTTCCCCTCTCCACCCCACCCCCTTTCTCCTTTTTTCTTGAATTCATTCAGCCCCTTCCATGCACTAAATGCTGTGCTTTGGTTAGTCCCTGACTGGTAAGGAGTAAAACAGTAAATAAGGCATCTCATTAGGATCCTGTCGTGTCTTACAGCAGAATTAGAAAGGTGTCATGCGGACCAGCATGCACGAAGATGCAAAGGTGTTGGCCAGGTTGTCAGAAAGCTGTGATGAGAAGAGCTGGGAAAGACGTTACAGGGAGGCAGGTGAGGAGTCACCTGCTGACTTCACGGGAACCGCTTTACCAAATTCTCCCCAGCCCCTTCCCTCATCTCCATGAAGCACAGGCTGTTGGCCTGGTTTTCGTAAGTTACAGAAAGGGTTCTTAACAGCTGCAAAGTGTCTGCGCTACAGCAGTCACAGGATTGGAAGACACTTAGACTTTTTGCAAATCTGTTTCTTGAAGTGGCTCTTAAAGAGTCTTGGATTTCCTTCTGTTCACACGCTACTGGCGAAACGGACTCCATGATGGAAGTTTTTTTTTTGGGGGTTCATATATGCTTCTAGCTTCTATTATTACCTTTCTTTTACTCCTCTCTCCTCAACTGTAGGAGAAAGGGCACAGAATTTGACATTTAAAAGTCCCAGTTTCATTTACCAGCTGTGTGACTTGAGCCTGTTTTTTTCAGCTACAGAATGAGGACAAAAGACCTACCTCCCAGGATGGCAACTATCAAGTGAGAATCATGTATCTTTTCAGTGGTGCAGTAGCACATTAATTCTTATTACTATTTAATAGCTTTATAAAACCTCATTTCTAATTAGCTATCATCTCTCTTGTGAGATCACATATACATCATCTGTATGTACATATATATGCATTTATCTTTTACATTTTCTTAAGCAGGCATCTGGTCCTTTAGAGCAGGGGTCCCCAAACTCCAGGATCTAATGCCTGATGATCTGAGGTGGAGTTTATATAATAATAATAGGAATAAAGTGCACAATAAATGCAGTGTGCTTGAATCATTCTGAAACCACTGCCCTCCTGATGGTCTGTGGAAAAACTGTCTTCCATAAAACCTGTCCCTGGTGCCAAAAAGGGTGGGGACCATTGCTTTAGAGGATAAGCCTGCATCCTTCTTTGAGCTACTCTAATAAACAGCTAAAGAACCAGGAATAAATCATTTAAGAGCTCACATAGCAACCAGGAACATAAACTGAACCACAAATCAATAACATAAATCATATTAATCTGCTAAATCAAATTTAAGCCAAACACTAAAGTCCTCTTGACTCAACCTTGACCTGACATGTTTTGGAAAAGTCATTATTAATCAGTTAAACCTGATTTATTTATGGAAATAAACATTTGTGGTTTCCTAATATTACAAAGCAAGGTAACTATACCCTAGGCCAGTGTTTTGCCAACTTGTCCCTTGGCCAAAAAAATCATCTGATATGTTTGAAAAGAATGAAGATTCCTGGGCTTCACCCTACATTAGAATCAGAAAGAAAAGAGATGACAGAATCTGTGAAAAAATGAAAGCGTTAGTCCCTCAGTTGTGCCCATGCTTTGCAATCCCAGGGGCTGTGGCCCACCAGGTTCCTCTGTCCATGGAATTCTCTAGGCAAGAATACTGGAGTGGGTTGCCATTCCCTTCTCCAGGGGATCTTCCCGACCCAGGAGTCAAAGCCAGTTCTCCTGCATTGTGGGCAGATTCTTTACCCTCTGAGCCACCAGAGAAACCCACCAGCTCATCCCAAAGGCCAGGTGATTCTTATAACTCAGGAGCTCTATGACAGAGTGCATTATAGAAGCGGTTGGCCAACAATTGCTTGGGGGCCAAATCCAGCTTGTTCCATGCTTTTGTAAATAAAGTTTTATTGGAACAGAGTTGCATTCATTTGTATTGTCAACTGCTGCTTTCACACAGCAGTGGCAAAGTTGAGCAGTGTCAACAGAGACTGTATGACTGACAAAGACTAAAATATTATCTGGCTCCTTATAAAAATGGTTTGCCAACCCCTACTCTAGAGAAACATCTAAGGCAACAGGAAGATCACGGATTAGGGAATTAGGAACTGTGAGTTTATAGTCTACAGTTCTACAAAAAACAGTGGGCCCTAGGTAGGACATTCAGTCTTTTAGAAACCAAAGCTTGTGATCCGTAAATAGCTGAGCACGGGTGTAATGTAGATCTTCCCTTAGGAGATCATGGAAAGAAGTCTTTTCTTTTTTTTTTTCTGAAAACTTAGAAGTTTTCCAAATAAAATATCAAGATCTTTTGATATTTTGCTGAAAGAACTACTAAACCACCAAAATAAATATGTAACTCAATCAAAGGCTCTGAGAGGCAGCTCTATAACCCTTTGCTGAATAAAAAAGGAGAAATCATTTATTGAGTGATTGATAGGATACTTCTCTCAAAACGTGTAAATATGGGAAGAAGTTAAAATTTTTTTTGTGATAAAATGTTTGAGAACTACTAAATTAGATGTTCTCTGATGTCCCTTTGAATTCTAAAATTCTGTGAACACAAATATACCATATGGATACTTCAAAGGTATCATGATCACTTCTCTTCTTTTTTTCTTCCTGAATGATGAGAAGGCCAAGGCACCGGGGAAGGAAGAGGGTGAATGGTTAAAACAAAGATTAAATGAAGTTATGTAGGCACAGAAGTTTGGTAACTGCTGAACTGAATAAGGATAAAAGTGTCTTTTCATTGCTTTTCTGAAAACTCTCTTTTTAAAGCTTTAATACGTAAATGTGCCTGATGAATTTTCAAAAGGGGAGACATAGTATATTGTATTTTCCAAACTCATACAACCATGAAGATTCATTTTTCTGAACATCTCTTGTGACCTCTTTTCTATAGAAAACACTGCTTTAAATAATGATGATCACTGGGCTGTTATGTTGATTTACAGTAGAATAAAGCTGAGTGGCAAGAGCAATTTGTGTAAGATCAAGAGGATGGGGGGCGGGCAGTGGGGAGAGGCTGGGGGTCTCTCTCCTGAAGGCTCCAGGTAATGCTTCTGGTGCCAGGCAGTTGGTGTGGCATTGAGTGAGGCAGGGGCTCTGCATTTGGGACTGAAAAATAGTCTTTTAAGGTTCATATACACACCCAATCATCACAGAAACACATATTATGTGCTATATTGAAGTCACTCCACCTACTTATGCCTTCACTTCCCAGGCTGTGTTTTTGCCTCTCTGACCTTATTTTGGCTTTTAAAACGACTATGAACTTCTCTGAACTGGATTTCATTTGCATAAGTGCATGTGTTTTGCAATTGTTTAGTCGCTAAATTGTGTCTGACTCTACTGCAGCCCGTGGACTGTAGCCTGCCAGGCTCCTCTGTCCATAAGGTTCTCCAGGCAAGAATATCGGAGTGGGTTAGCCATTTGTGTCTTCTGGGGATCTTCCTGACCCAGGGATTGAACCCTTGTCCCCTGCAATGGCAAGTGGATTCTTTACCACGAGCCACCAGGGAAGCCCCGAGAATTGGGTAGTTAAAGCTTTAAGGATATTTCAGCTTTGGAATACCTGATGTGGGTGGGCATGTTAGGAAATCAATACAAAATGAATCAGCAGTAAGGCTCCAGCTGAAATTAGAGTCACTTTAGTGTGATTCTTTGACTCTTCTCAGCATTATGCCCTTGGCAGAGAACAGATAAAGCTGTTACTGTGGGAAAGATAGATTTTATTGCTGGTACAGCGCACACAGCACACAGAAGGTCAGTGGAATGAGGGGACCGAGAGAGCTTGCATCTTGAACCGTGGTGGTTAGATAAGCCCAAGAAAACCAAAGTGACGCTGATAAAAAGAACATCAGAAGGCTTACACTACCTGATTTCAAGACTAACTATAAATAAAAGCCGAAGTAATTAACACAGAGTGGCTTTGGCATAAATACAGACGATAACATCAAAGAGGAAGAGAGAATCCATAAAGAGACCCATACATGGATGATTGATGGGTTTTCTTTTAAAGCATTAATATATTTCAAAGAGTAGGACAGTCCATTTAAAACATGGTGTTGGAACAACTGCATTATCTATATAGAAAAATGAACCTCAACCCCTTTCTCACTCTATATACTAAAATTTGAATGGATGATGGCCCTACAAGTGAAAGCCTTGTGTCCACACCACCAACTCCACACTAGTGTCCACACTAATTCTTCCTCTCACTCTCTCCTCTCCAGCCACACTGCCCACCTTGGTGCCTAGGCATGTGCTGTTCCCTCTGTCTAGAATCTCCAGGTCTGCTCATAGCTTATTCCTTGCCCAAGTCATGTCTTTGCTCAACTGTCACCATTTCAGGCAGACCTTTCCTGAATAGGCTTCCCTGGTGGCTCAGATGGTAAAGAATCTACCTGCAATGTGGGAGACCCAGGTTCAGTCCCTGGGTTGGGAAGATCCCCTGGAGAAGGGCATGGCAATCCACTCCAGTATTCTTGCCTAGAGAATCCTATGGATAGAGGAGCATGGCGGGCTACAATCCATGGGGTCACAAAGAATCAAACATAACTTACTGACTTACACTTTCCTAAACACCTCACTGAAAACTCTCTGTACCCTTGGTCACATCCCAATCTCTAACCCTGCTTTGGTTTTGTTCATTGCCCTTATTATTACCTGGAATCACATGTTCATTTTTTCACTTGTCTGTTGTCTGTCTCCCTATCCAGAATGTTTTCTCTGGGTCTGAATTTTATCTGCCTTGATCAGTTCTCAAATCCCAAGCAAAGAGTAGGCAACCCGTAATTATTTATTGAATTAGTAACAGTAACTGCTATATGCTGAGTCGTGTCCTACTCTTTGTGGTCCCATGGACTATAGACCACCAGACTCCTCTGTCCATGGGATTCTCTAGGCAAGAATACTGGGATGGGTTGTCATGCCCTCCTCTAGGGGATCTTCCCAACCCAGGGGTTGAACCGGTGTCTCTCATGTCTCCTGCATTGGCAGATGGGTTCTTTACCAGTAGCATCACCTGGGAATCCAGTTAACCCAATGCCACACTACAATTCTGTACAGGACATAGTACTGAACTCAAGTTATCTAACTCCCCTTTCAGATATTTTATTCTTGAACTTGCTTTTCAAGAGGAGAAAATATGGAACCACACTGCACTTTTTTAGCTAGAAGATGGCTGTCTGATATTCCTCTAGCTGAACTTTTGAACTGTGGTGTTTGAAAAGACTCTTGAGAGTCCCTTGGACTACAGGGAGATCAAACCAGTCAATACTAAAGGAAATCAACCCTGAATATTCATTGGAAGAACTGATGCTGAAGCTGAAACTCCAATACTTTTGCCACCTGATGTGAAGAACTGACTCATTGGAAAAGACCCTGATGCTGGCAAAGATTGAAGGCGGGAGGAGAAGGGGATGACAAAAGATGAGACAGTTGGATGGCATCACTGACTGGAAGGACATGAGTTTTGAGTAAGCTCCAGGAGTTGCTGATGGACAGGGAAGCATGGTGTGCTGCAGTCCATGGGGTCACAAAGCGTTGGATACGACTGAGCGATGGAACTGAACTGACTCCTCTAGTTATGATTAGAACAAAGTCATTGCTAAATTAATAGCCTATTTTTCTTCTGTATTCTCATGCAAGTCTTTCTGTATTATTTTCTCTTATTTAGTCTTTTCTTTTTTCCTAAAGCCCACAACTGGTGAGCCAACAACAGCCATTTAAAAATGTTTCCATATTCATTATTTGATACAGAAGCTTATGTTTTGTTTTGAGTTAAAATATTTGTTACATGGCCTCACAAACATCCTCCAATACAAACTACTCATTGTAACATGTCTCCACTTTTGCCAGAATTCAAGAGTGGAAATGACAACCTGGGTATCACTGAGTGATAAGTTAGATGGCTTTCTTTAATCCAATAAGTAAATAGCGATGTGAGTTAAAACATTTATTTAGATATAATCTGCTTTATTTAAAATAGATTTGAAAGAAAAAAATTGATTAATCTTTTAAAATTTAAAATTCCTGGTCAATAAACTTTTGGCATATAATTCTAAATTGTGGCCAAAATAACTTATAAGCTAGAACTTGGCTGCAGAATTGAGTATAAGAGAAGATAAATGGAAACTTACTTGGAACAATATATTCTGCAAGACAAAATGAGCTATAGTCTCAAGAAGTTTAGCTTCATGGTTAGCAGTACAAGCTTTGTAAGGAGTCTTTGGAGTCTCTGTCAGTTACTAAATGTATGTGTCTGAGCAATTTCTTAAACTGTCTTACCAACATTTCCTCATCTGTAAAATGTGAGTGTTCATTGCAGGTGATTATTGTGAGGAAAAGTAAGTTGAAAGTGTGAGTCACTCAGTTGTGTCCGACTCTGCAACCTCATGGACTGTAGCCCGCCAGGCCCCTCTGTCCACAGGATTCTCCAGACAAGAATACTGGAGTGGGCTTCCATTTCCTTCTCCAGGGGATCTTCCCGACCCAGGGATCAAACCCAGGGTTCAACTATGCTATTCTAAACTATCATGCTATTCACTGAAGGTCTACAGTCACACATTATCTGTCAGTGCCTCAAATTTCATTTACAAATTACTGTCAGGGTTCTGTTGGCCAGCCATTTGCTGGAGGTATCCACCAGTCTCAGAAGATACTGGGCTTAGGCATTAACAATTAAATCTTCTGTAAATCCATAGTGATCAGATTTTCTCATTCATGGGGACAATTAGTAAGCATGCTTTTCCAGATAATCTCTGTTTGGTATATCCATGGTTGGTGCTTGATTGAGGAGGAACACTGAAATGCATCTTTAAAAGTCAAGACAAGAGTTGCTTTTTCAAAGCAGATTTAGCTAGAGGAAACTTATTAGAATAGGAATAATTGCCCAGCAAAGAAATGCATCCTTATTCAACAATGAATACCACATTGGATGTTGCTTATTTAACGATTTTAGTTGACTCTTTCAGACTGCAAAATAACCCTCAATTACTGGCATTTTTAAATACTGAAAGTTACTTGGGGGCATCTACTTTTTATAGCTTTAAGAAATTATCTGAAGAAAAGGTCTATAAATTTACATTTTCCTGAATAACACAGAGTATTCAGCAATACCCAAAACATTTTGCAGAAGCATTTCATGGAAATTTGACAAAGATTTGTAATGTACAAGGCAATATACACAGTCAGAGTATAATTTGACCATTCAGCAGAGAACAACAACAACAAAAAATCCAAAATAATGCCTGGAGCTTTGAAAAGAGAAATGGATATAATGATTAATGCTCTGTGAGACTTGGGGGACATTTCCTCAGGAAGAACCATATATATACCCCCCATTATTATGATTTCAATTTTTTATGGCACTTTACATGGTAACAGCGAGGCTCTTAGTCTAAATTCAGCCCTTTGGCTATCTTTTGACAGTCTATTTGTGTTCTGATTTCATGAATAATAAATGAATGAATGTGAAGAAATATATAGCCTTTCTCAATCATGCAAAAAGTTTTAAGATAAAATACATTTAAACACTTTGCTTGTTGTTTAGTCGCTACGTCACGTCCAACTCTTTTGTGACCCCATGGACTGTAGCCTGCCAAGGCTCCTCTGTCCATTGGATTTCCCAGGCAAGCATCCTGGAGTGGGCTGCCATTTTCTTCTCCATTTAAACATAATGCTACTAATGCTTTCTTTTTAAATCCAAAGGAATAAAAATTTGACAAAGTGGGCCATTCTTCCTACCCCCCCCCCCCCCCGCCCAATTCCAAAGAGCATGGTGTAATAAACAGAGCAATGGAGTCCAGAAGGCATTCTCCAGCTGATCATGGAAACACCATTAAAATGATCAGAGTCCAGCTGTGTCTTTCAAGCATTTCTTGAGTGCTTTACTGTTCACAAGTAGAAACGTGCCAGGGGGACATGTGTTCAGGGTAAACTTGCCTTTTTGTTGCTATCGTTCAGTTGCCAAGTTGTGTCTGACACTTCCTGACCCCATGGATTGCAACATGCTAGGCTTCTCTGTCCCTCACCACCTCCCTAACAGGTTGTCAATAGGAACTAAGAAATTATTAAATCATGACAAATGCTGAGTTGACTGTATATTACAGCTTCTCTTGTAATTGTGCTGGAGAGCTGAAGGTAATGAAGTTCTGGGGCTGAAGGAAGGTTTGAATTGGGATGCAGCATCCTTAGGACCTATATGTAATCCCAGAATTAGTCTTTCAAGATAGAAATGATGGCTTCCAGCCCTTAACTACACGGGGATGGGCTTCAACAAGAAAGGATGGATTCCAGCCCTTAAGTACATGGGGCGGGCTTCAACAAGAAATGATGGATTCCAACCCTTAACTACATGGGGACAGGCTTCAACAACCTCCATTTAAATGTATCACTTTCTCTTCTTACTTCCACGTTGACATGATTTATTTAGTTTTTTGCTGTTGCTCAGTTGCTAAGTTATATCCGACTCTTTGTGACCCCATGGACTGCAGCATGCCGGACTTCCCTGTCCCTCACTATCTCCTGGAGCTTGCTCAAATTCATGTCCACTGAGTCAGTGATGCTATCTAACCACATCATCCTCTGCTGCCCTCTTCTCCTCCTACCCACAATCGTTTCCAGCATCAGAGTCTTTTCCAATGAGTTGCCTCTTCACATCAGATGGTCAAAGTATTCGAGTTTCAGCTTCAGCATCAGTCCTTCCAATGAATATTCAGGGTTGATTTGCTTCAGGATTTACTAGTTTGATCCTAGAATTCTATAGAAATTCTCAATTCAAGTCTCTAGCTAATGGGAACAATGTTGTCCCCATTGGGCCATCCAAATGGAAACTCATATAGGACCAGGAATCTATTGTGGTTGGCAGTTGTAAAAGAAAAATATTAAATAGCTCCTCAATGCCAAGTTCTGATGATGGTTTTTATCCCACTTCTAAGTAAATTAATAGCATGATAAAATTATATTGCTAATTTCTCTCTCAAAAAGAATGACAGATGCTGGGCAAAAGATGAAGGAAAGGAGTCTGTCAGGTTGCCACTCTTCTAACTAGGCACAGAATGTGGGATGCAAAATATATCAGAAACAAGTTTAATATATGGCCACGTAGTATGATAGGAAAAAATATCATATCAGAAATGAGCAACAATCATTTCTGATATCTTATTCTGAAGCTCAGCGAGCCTCCATCTGAGCTTTTGTACACTGAAGAGATTATGGAAAGACTGCCACTTGCTGTGTCTCTGAAGCCCATAACACTCTTCTGCATTGCTCCAGGGGAAGCAGGCTATAAAGTCCATAACATGAAGCTACTGGGTAGGTTTGGAGTTGCCCCAAAACTCTCAGAACAGCTGCTGGGTTAATTTGGCAGGAACCATAATCCTCAAGCTGGCAGACCCTCAACATTCCCTCTGATTAGCTAGGAGACCCTAAAATATTTCAGCCTTTGTGAATAAATTAGCAGTTGTTTTCCTACTACAGGATCATCCTTCCAGTCAGGGGATAGGTGCCCTCTGGTGCTGTGACTAAGCACTTAACCTTGATGTCTGGTCAAGCATTTTTTTTTTTTTTTTTAAATGTCCTATATACTCATTTTTAAATTTTTATTTTTTTTAACTTTTTATTTTGCATTGGGGTATAGCCGATTAACAATGTTGTGAAAATTTCAGGCGAACAGCAAAGGGGCTCAGTCATATACACATGTATCCATTCTCCCCCAAATTCCCCTCCCATCCAGGCTGCCACACGACATTGAGCAGAGTTCCCTGTGCAATACAGGAAATTGTCGGTTACCCATTTGAAATACAGCAGAGTGTACATGTCCATCCCAAACCCCCTAAATATCCCCTCCCCCCACCCCAGCAACCATAAGCTCATTCTCTAAGTCTGTGACTCTCTTTCTGCTTTGTAAGTTCATCTGTATCATTTCTGTTTAGATTCCACAATAAGGGATGTCATATGATATTTCTCCTTCTCTTTCTGACTTCACTCAGTATGACACTCTCTAGGTCCATGGATGTTGCTGCAAATAGCATTAGTTCATTCTTTTTAATGGCCAAGTAATATTCCATTGTATAAATGTACCATATCTTCTTTATCCATCCCTCTGATCAAGCATCCTAATGTTCCCCTCAACTGGACTCTAGGCCTCTGCTACCCTGCTTAACACACCCTGGTTACAGAATCCAGATGGCCTAATCACAGAGGTCCTTCTCTCCCTTTTCGTAGAGCATTCAGTTTGAGCATTCACCTTTTATAGGAGTTAAGTCTTTTTAAGAGTGTAATTGCTGGTTTTATTCACCAAGAATTACTTGACAGAATCTGCTTGAGACGGAACCATCTCCTAGTGTCCATGAGAGGGAAACAGCCTCTCTTCCCTGGATGCCTTGCTCCAAGTCGCACAACTACCTCCCAGAGATGAGTATGTTTACTTTTCCTCTGGGTTAGACCAGTTCTTCCTGATTCTTGCTGGTTTGCTTGATAGCACTTATCACCAACTATTAAACATTTTACTTATTTGCTGTGATTACTTTTTTAGCCTCCTTCAACTAGATTATGAGCTTCCCTATTGGCTCAGACAGTAAAGAATCTGCCTGCCAATGCAGGAGACCTGGCTTTGATCTCTGGGTCAGGAAGATTCCCTGGAGAAGGGAATGGATACCCACTCCAGTTTTCTTGCTGGAGAATCCCATGGACAGAGGAGCCTGGCAGGCTGGGGTCACAAAGAGTCGGACGACTAAGCACACGCACATGTCAGGATGTCAAGTAGATTATAAGCTCTTTGCAGACATGAATTTCCCTCTGCTTGTTCACAGCTGTATCCTCAATGTCTGGAACTAAGCCTTTACATGGCAGATATTTAATAAATAAATTATTTTTGAATTAATGAAGGAAGAAATGTAGAAAGATGCACATATTCTTTTCATTGTTGTGAACTAACTTTACACCTAAAACAACTGGAAAAAGGAGAACAACCGCCCCCCCCCCCCCCAAATTAGCAGAAGGAAAGAAATCATAAAAATCCGACCAGAAATAAATAAAAAAGAAATGAAAGAAACGATAGTAAAGATTAATTAAACTAAAAGCTGTTTCTTTGAGAAGATAAGCAAAATTGACAAACCTTTAGCCAGACTCATCAAGAAAAAAAGAGAAGAATCAAATCAACAAAATTAGAAATGAAAAAGGAGAGGTTACAACAGACAATGCAGAAATACAAAGGATTATGAGACTATTATGAACAGCTAACTATGTGACAATAAAATGGATAATCTGGAAGAAATGGGCAGATTCTTAGAAAAGTTCAATCTTCCAAGACTGAACCAGGAAGAAATAGAAATTATGAACAACCAAATTACAAGCACTGAAATAGAAGCTGTGACCAAAAATCTCCCAAAAAAGAAAAGCCCAGGACCAGATGGCTTCACAGGAGAATTCTATCAAACATTTAGAGAAGAGCTAATGCCTACCCTTCTAAAACTCTCTCAAAATATTTCAGAGGAAGGAACACGTCCAAACTCCTTCCACGATGCCACCGTCACCCTGATATCAAAACCAGACAAAGACAAAACACCAAAAAAGAAAACTGCAGGCAAATATCACTGATGAACATTGATGCAAAAATCCTCAACAAAATAGTAGCAAACAGAATTCAGCAACACATCAAAAAGCTAATAAACCATGATCAAGTTGGGTTTATTTCAGGGATGCAAGGATTCTTCAGTATACACAAATCAATTCATAAGATACACCATATTAACAAATTGAAAGATAAAAACCATATGACCATCTCAATAGATGCAGAAAAAGCCTTTGACAAAATTCAGCACACATTTATAATTAAAACTCTTCAAAAATGGGCATCAAAGGAACCTACATCAACATAGTAAAGGCCATATATGATCAGCCTGCAGCAAACATTATTCTCAATGGTGAAAAACTGAAAGCATTCCCCCTAAGATCAGGAACAAGACAAGGGTGTCCACTTTCACCACTATTATTCAACATAGTTTTGGAAGTCCTAGCTACAGCAATCAGAGAAGAAAAAGAAATAAACGGAATCCAGATTGGAAAAGAAGTAAAGTTCTCACTGTTTGCAGGTGACATGATAAAGACAGTATCAGAAAAATACTAGAGCTAATCAGTGAATTTAGCAAAGTTGCAGGATACAAAATCAATACACTGAAATCACTTGCATTTCTAAATACTAACAATGAAAAATCAGAAAGAGCAATTAAGGAATAAATACTATTCACCATTTCAACAAAGAGAATAAAATATCTAGGAATAAACTCACCTAAGGAGACAAAAGAACTGTACACAGAAAATTAAGACACTGATGAAAGAAATCAAAGATGACAAAAACAGATGGAGAGATATTCCATGTTCCTGGGTAGGAAGAATAAATATTGTGAAAATGACTATACTACCAAAGCAATCTACAGATTCAATGCGATCCCTATCAAATTACCAATGACATTTTTGACAGAGCTAGAACAAAAAAGTTTCACAATTCATATGGAAACACAAAAGACCCCGAATAGCCAAAGCAGTCTTGCAAAAGAAGAATGGAACTGGAGGAATCAACCTTCCTGACTTCAGATTATACTATAAAGCTACAGTCATCAAGACAGTATGGTACTGGCACAAAAACAGAAATATAGACCAATGGAACAAGATAGAAAGCTCAAAAATAATCCCACGCACTTATGGGTATCTTATTTTTGATAAAGGAGGCAAGAATATACAATGGGGCAAAGACAGCCTCTTCAATAAATGATGCTGGGAAAACTGGATAGCTACATGTGAAAGAATGAAATTAGAACACTTCCTAACACCATACACAAAGATAAACTCAAAATGGATTAAAGACCTAAATGTACGGCCAGAAACTATAAAACTCTTAGAGGAAAACACAGGCAGAACACTTGATGACATAAATCAAAGCAAGATCCTCTATGACCCATGTCCTAGAGTAATGGAAATAAAAGGAAAAGTAAACAAGTGGGACCTGATTTAACTTAAAAGCTTTTGCACAGCAAAGGAAACTATAAACAAGGTGAAAAGACAACCCTCAGAATGGGAGAAAATAATAGCAAATGAAACAACTGACAAAGGATTAATTTCCAAAATATATGAGCAGCTCATACAACTCAAGACCCAAGAAAAACAAACAACCCAATCAAAAAAGTGGGAGAAAGACCTAAACAGACATTTCTCCAAAGAAGTCACTAGATGGCTAACAACCACATGAATAGATGCTCAACACCGGTCATTATTAGACAAATGCAAATCAAAACTACAATGAGATATCACCTCACATTGGTCAGCATGGCCATCACCAAAATGTCTAGAAACAGTAAATGCTGGAGAGGGTGTGGAGAAAAGGGAATGCTCTTGCACTCTGCAGGACTGTAAATTGATACAGCCACTATGAAGGATGGTATGGAGATTCCTTAAAAAACTAGGAATAAAACCACCATATGACCCAGCAATCCCACTGTTAGGCATATACCCTGAGTGTTAGTTGCTTAGTCGTGTCCAACTCTTTGCGACCCCATGGACTGTAGTCCACGAGGCTGCTCTGTCCATGGCATCTTCTAGGCAAGAGTACTGGAGTGGGTTGTCATTCCCTCCTCCAAGGCATATACCCTGAGGAAAGCAAAATTGAAACAGACACATGTATGCCAATGTTCATTGCAGCACTATTTACAATAGCTAGAACCTGGAAGCAACCTGGATGTCTATCTACAGGTGAATGGATAAAGAAGTTGTGGTACATAAACAGAATAGAATATTACTCAGCCATAAAAAGGAACACATTTGAGTCAGTTCTGATGTAGTAGATGAACCTAGAGCCTATAATACAGAGTGAAGTAAGTCAGAAAGAGAAAGATAAGTATCATATACTAATGCATATATACGGAATCTAGAAAAATGGTACTGAAGAATTGATTTACAGGGCAGCAGTGGAGAAACAGACATAGAGAATAGACTTATGGACATGGGGAGAGGTGAGCTGTATGGAAAGAGTAACATGGAAACTTACATTACCACGTGTAAAATAGACAGCTAACAGGAATTTGCTGTGTGCTTCAGGAAACTCAAACAGGGGCTCTGTATCTACCTAGAGGGGTGGGATGGGGAGAGAGATGGGAGGGAGTTTCAAAAGGGAGGGGATATATGTATACCTATGGCTGATTCATGCTGAGGTTTGACAGAAAACAGCAAAATTCTGTAAAGCAATTACCTTTCAATTAAAAAATAAATAAATTTTTTAAAAAGAGTCAATGTGGATGGATTGAGTGGGAATTTAAAGTGATAAGTTGAGAGGGCAAAGGCCACAGGTTATGTTAAGTAGTTTGTCTAATCACGAGTGAACAGTGAAATTAGGTGTTCTCTGAAGTCAAGGGTGTTAGCAGCATCTTTGATGTGAAAGGGAATAGAGGTATGGGGCCAGGAAAAGAGCTATGGGGCCACATTTCCCTACTCCAAGTCTCAGAATTCATTTAGTTTTAGTCATGAAAATACTTCCCTGGTGGCTCAGATGGTAAAAGCATCTGCTTGCAATGTGGGAGACCTGGGTTCAATCCCTGGGTCGGGAAGATCCCCTGGAGAAGGAAATGGCAGTATTCTTGCCTGAAAAATGCCAAGGATGGAGGAGCCTTATAGGCTACAGCTCATGGGGTTGCAAAGAGTTGGAAATGACTATGCAACTTCATTTCACTTTTCATGAAAATTAACATTTTAGTGACTTTGTTTTCACAGAGATAATATTTATGAATTCAAATTTTGAAACAAAAATTAAATAGGCTTCAACATAGTAGAGCCTGAGTATGTGAACATTTTCTTATAGAGAGCCAATATTTGAGGTGAACACTGAGTCTTGGTCCAAAGAAAGCATATGAAAATGATAACACTGCTGCTATTACTGACATAGAAAATAGTTAAATGATCTGCATCTTTTCTGAAGCTAATTTAAGACACCTGCTTGGAAAAAAAAAAAATACTTGTTAAGCTTTGAATACTTCTTTCTATCTTCAGGATTTGAACTTATACATAGGAGCATGTCCATTTGATGTTAAACTTATGAAACAAAGACAAATATTTATTATCAATAACAGACATAAGGAGTCCGGGGCAGGGTTGGCTGATGTTGATGGGCCCTTGTTATGTGTATGACCTACTGTAAAATTTATTCTTAAAAGCGAGTCTCAACCAAGACAACTGAAGGTGTGTCGCCCTTCTGAGAAACACTATCAGAGAACTGGATCAAGCCATAGATTTTTATTTCCCTGACAAATAATAAAACAAACTTACTCTCTGACCATAAAACATGCTCCTCTTAGGATTTTGACTCATGAAAATGTAATAAAACCACTCCAACTTGTGACCTTAAAGTGAATTCTAATTTGGTCTTGACACTAATAAAGAGTTTACTGCATCCTTAGGTCACCTACTCACACTGCTTTATAGCCTTTTAAGTGGCACTTGGGGTATTACCTATGTGATAAGGACATGGACAATGCTAGGGAAAAAAAATGGAAGAAAACTAGTTTTCAGATCTTCTCTAGAGCTGCCTTGTCGAGTTGTTCTAGAATGCATTTCAGCCTTCAGTACATTTTAGTAATGACTTTAAGAGCAGTACTTAAAAGATCAAAATTTATAGGTGATACCCAGTAGAATGAGATGTAGAGATGCTTTAAAATAGTACTGACCTTCGAAAAAGTTTGGAAAAGCAGACAGGAGGAAAAAGGACCATATTAATAAAATTAGGTATAACTCCTGCAGCATAAAGTAAAAGAATGCACAAAACACTATTTTATATGTGCAAGTTGGGAAGAAACTGGCTTCTAGTATGTAATCTAAAGTGATTCAAAAGCAAGGGTTCATTATAAAATGAAAAGCAAATAAAACGGCAAAAGAGAAAAAAATAATTAGCGATGATTAAAACTATGGCCTCTAAAAATAATCAGAAAGCAATTCTCTCACGAAACTCATGGCTAAACTTTCGTTTGGTTAATTGGATATGGTTTAGGTGAAATAGAGCAAGACTCTATGGGTTCTTGTCCCCCACGTCCTCCACCTGCCTTTTTTTCTGTGGAAAAACTTTAACAAAGAATAAGTTTAATCAGAGAAACGAGAACATGCAGACACAAAGGAAAACAGCCAAAGGAGACCAAGTAATAATAGTTTAGTCATTAAGCATAGTCAAGGACCTTTAGTTCCTTCTCAAGGGCCGTACATAATATTCCGAGCCACATCCTGTGAGCTCTCTTATAGATACTGAAGTCCCCACCAGGTGGAAGAAGTTAATGACATGATGGCTAGCCTGTAGCCATGACATAAGCTGCTGCAATTCTGAGAACAGGTCTCAAAGACATGAGAACAAACTGACCCTGGAGCTAACTATACTCAAAATGATCAAGATGACGCAGGTCAGACCACTGACAACCAGTTTCAAGGTGACTGTCACAGCTGACTGTGCTGTTTCCACATGTAGACTCCTCCTCAGCCTATAAAACTCTTGCCCACTGATTGTCAGTGAGGGGGGAGTTGTCCGCCCCATCCCATTGCCAGCACCCAAAATACAGCAAACTTTCCAACTTACCTTTCTACCAATCTGGCCTCTTTACTGGCTTCTGAGTGGCAAGCAGTGAACCTGGCTTTGGTAACACAAGAATCTAATGGGATGGCCAAAGATTAAAGGGAGAGATTTAACATTTCCCTGGGTTCCTATCTGGTTTTAGATTACCAATGAATAAAGCTTGACATACAGTCCTGCTGCTGGCATTTGCTATATGAAAAGCTTGCTATATTTTAAACCTATGTTAGGTCATCGTCTTTCTCAGCTGATAGGTGAGAGAAGTAAAAGTCATAATGATTTACTAAATCTTCTGGCACCATAAGGGATGATGACACAGCTTTAAACTAGCCTTTGCAAGGATAGATTTCAGAAAGGGGGAGAGAATTTCAGGGGCCAAAAAATAAAGCAAATCCACTTCTAAACTGTCTTTGCTGCTGCTACTGCTGCTAAGTCACTTCAGTCATGTCTGACTCTGTGCGACCCCATAGACGGCAGCCCACCAGGCTCCCCCATCCCTGAGATTCTCCAGGCAAGAACCCTGGAGTGGGTTTCCATTTCCTTCTCCAATGCGTGAAAGTGAAGCCGCTCAGTCGTATCCGACTCTTAGCGACCCCATAGACTGCAGCCTACCAGGCTCCTCCGTCCATGGGATTTTCCAGGCAAGAGTACTGGAGTGGGTTGCCATTGCTGTCTTTAGATTTATCTAAAAACATCACTTTGCCAACAAAGGTCCATCTAGTCAAAGCTATGGTTTTTCCAGTTGTTGTGTATGGATGTGAGAGTTGGACTATAAAGAAAGCTGAGTGCCAAAGAATTGATGCTTTTGAACTGTGGTGTTAGAGAAGACTCTTGAGAATCCCTTGGACTGCAAGGAGATCCAGCCAGTTCATCCTAAAGGAAATCAGTCCTGAATATTCATTGGAAGGACTTCATTGAAGCTGAAGCTCCAATACTTTGGCCACCGGATGCGAAGAGCTGACTCATTAGAAAACATCCTAATGCTGGGAAAGATTGAAGGCAGGAGGAGAAGGGGACAACAGAGGATGAAATGGTTAGATGGTGTCACTGACTCAATGGACATGGGTTTGAGCAAACTCCAGGAGATGGTGAAGGACAGGGAAGCCTGGCGTGCTACAGTTCATGGGGTCTCAAAGAGTCAAACACACCTGAGTGACTAAACAACAACAAATAACTCCCCAAATAATGAAATGGCACTGGTCCCTTACACCAAAAATTGAAAGAAAATTGAGCCAAAAGTGGTGTGGTTACCACAGAGGGCTTACTCTATGTTAAGGACGATATATCTATGACATCTTTCTGTATATGTATATTTGTGTGTATGTTCTAATATGTGTATTAGAACCCCCTCTAATATTCTTGCCTGGAAAATGCTATGGACAGAGAAGCTTGGGAGGTGACAGTCCATGAGGTCGCAAAGAGCCGGACACTGAGGGACTAACACACACACACACACACACTTTATATCTATGCTGCTATTCGTTCGCAGCACTCTGAATTATTCCCTTGTGCAGATGCCAACATCAAATTTAAAATATATGTGATGTAGCAACCAGGACTCTAGTTTCCTAATCACATCCTGGCTCTAGCACTTACTAACTATGGGCATCATTTCAGCTTCCCTGTACCTTTATTTCATCACCTCTAAAATGGGTGAGCAGTTCCGTGAGAACTGCTGTGAGATTAAAATGAAGCCACAGCGTGGAACACAGGGCTGGGAACACAATGCACGCGTGCCTGCTAAGTTGCTTCAGTAGGTCAGGCCCTTTGCCACCCTATGGACTGTGGCCTTCCAGGTTCCTATGTCCATGGGATTCTCCAGGCATCCCAGGTGAGAATACTGGAGTGGGCTGCCATTTCCATCTCCAGGGGATCTTCCTGACACAGGGGTCAAACCTGCAGTCTCTTGTGTCTCCTGCATCAGCAGGCAGGTTCTTTACCACTAGCACCACCTGGACACCAACCATCATTAAAGGGATTTAATATTTTGCTTGGAGTCATAGAGCAAATAACTGGCTGAACGGGATTCATCTGTTTCCTCTGCTTACTTTCTTAGAAGATGGAGAACTTCTCTTGGAAATATGATTGTGCATATTATGAGCCAATATTAACTAGACAACACAGATGTTTAATAAATTATTTATACCTAAGTTGAATTTTACTCCCCTAGTTATGCTTTAGTTAGATTTTAACACCTTTACAATACATGAGAAAACTTCCCCAATATAATACATGGAAGTTCACAATAATTATAGTCTATAAACAAAGTGTTGTGGAAATAGGGAGATGGCAATTCCAATATGAATGGCTCTATTTCACTTTTATATGATTCAAGAGTGGTAGTGATAAACATGAGTGATTTTTTTGCTTCCCAGTTGGGTCAGTTCAGTTCAGTTCAGTTGTTCAGTCGTGTCCAACTCTTTGAGACCTCATGGGCTGCAGCATGCCAGGCTTCCCTATCCATCAGCAACCCCAAGAACTTGCTCAAACTCATGTCCATCGAGTTACTGGTGCCATCCAACTGTCTTGTCCTCTGTCGCCCCCTTCTCTTCCTGCCTTCAATCTTTCCCAGCATCAGGGTCTTTTCCAGTGAGTCAGTTCTTGGCATCAGATGGCCAAAGGATTGAAGCTTCAGCTTCAACATCAGTCCTTCCAATGAATATTCAGGACTGATTTCCTAAAGGATGGACTGGTTTGATTTCCTTGCAGTCCAAGGGACTTTCAAGAGTCTTCTCCAACACCACATTTCAAAAGCATAAATTCTTCAGTGCTCAGCTTTCTTTATGGTCCAACTCTCACATCCATACATGAATACTGGAAAAACCATAGCTTTGACTAGAGGGACCTTTGTCAGCAAAGTAATGTCTCTGCTTTTTAATACGTTGTCTAGGTTTGTCATAGCAACAAACCTATAAATTCTTATCTTCCTGAAGTTCACAAGTGAGAACTGGCCTCAAGGTCAATGATTTTGTTTGTTTGTTTTTACACTTGTATCCCTTAAATGCTAATAGTAGTTGTTGAACCTACTAGTTATTCGAATCTCTGAATCTCAATTTTCTTCATGTCATTATGCAATTTCCATTCAATGTCTGCAAGTTCTTTATCTAAAGAGGCCATGGTGACCTTCATTGTCCAATTTGCTGCTTCCATCTGCCTCACTATTTATAAATGATATTAGTATGATTTTGTGAACAACGACTATGTTGTTAGAAGCAGTCCACCTAAAGACAGAAAAACATAGCTTGACGCAAAAGGCAGCAGAGTACTTAAACACAGAATCCTATTGCTTATTTCATAGCATTTTTCGTGACACACTAAAGAAGATGCGTTTGGCTGCAGACATTAACAGGCAGCTTTGTGATATATTCCGCCCCAAAATTACAGTTATCAAAACAAATAAATCCTTCAGATGTGTGCGTGATGTGCTTCCATAATACAAAGCTGGAATTCACAGGAGACAAAGGTTATCAAACTGTGGACTGGATATAATTCACCAGTCTCTATTTTCTCTCCTTATAGAGCTGGTGAACGTCATAAAGATACAGTGAGGTTTATAAGCTAATAAGAAGGTGTAGGCCTCGAAAAAACAAAAAATAGGAAATGCTTGTTTAAGAAATTTAATAGGATTTCCCATGAGACATTTCTTAGCATGGTACCAGGCTCAGTGGATGTTATATGTTTCTAGCATCTAAATCTGTTGAAACATGAAAAATTCAAAAGGGAAATTAACACAGTATCTGTTACTGTACTTAAAGAGTATTTGCAAGTCATAAAATTAAAATAATATATTTAATTGTTATAAAATTATTATAATATTATACTGCTTTATCTTCTACTGCGTGTGTGCTCAGTCATGTCTGACTCTTTGCAGCCCTGTGGGCTGTAGCCCACTAGGCTCCTCTGTCAGTGGGATTCTCCAGGTAAGAATACTGAAGTGGGTTGCCATTACCTCCTCCAGGGGATCTTCCCAACCCAGGGATGGAACCCAAGCATCCTGCATTGGCAGGCAGATTCTTTACTGCTGAGTCACCTGGAAAGCCCCATAATATTATAATATTATTATAAAATAATAATATTTTCCTAGGAAAAATCATGTTCTCCCAATAAAGAAACACAAATACAACAGGATAAACTTTTAATGATATTATTTTAAATATATTTTAAAGTCATTTTCTCTTTCAAAACATGTGATTGGTAACAGCATAGTTTGTATGAAACTAACATGTGCCAGCCATCATCTTTTCTTGTTTAGGAATTAATTATTTCTCATAAGTGAAATTTCCAAATAACTGAAGTTTGCGTCTTTCATTAAATCTATTTTCACACATTCCAGCATCAGACTTCACTTCTTATTTTTTTCAGTTGACTCCACTGACTATCTCAGCTCCACATCCTTGAACTCCATCACAACTACCAGTGTACTGCTGATTCTACCTTATTTTCAAACTCAGTAACCCCCTGATGGCCCCACTCTCATCCTTATTCAGTTTAAACTCTACTGTCAATCATGATAATCACTCCAGGACCCCAAAGTCAACTTCCTTGAGTCTCCCCCTTGCTGCTTCTTATTCACTTGCCAAAACAAGACAGAAAAATACATACGTTTCTAAGCACTCTGGATAGAGAGAGAAAGAGAAAGGCGTACAATTACAAATATTAGTAATGAGAAGAGAACTATATAAATGAAAGGAAATTAGAATAATAAGTTACATATTAATAAGAGCTAACACTAACAAAGCCCAGTCAACCTGCTCAGTGATTAACAATTTTAGTCCCATCTGTAACTGTCCTTTTAAAGATGACAAGGCCAAGGTTTGTGGAAGGGAAGTTCCTTTCTCCTAAACACACCACTAGAAAGTAGAAAGCCAGTATCTGAACCCAGGCAGTTGATGACGGAGGCTGTGGTCTTGCCTGGTCAGATACAAAGCACTCTGAAAACCAGGATAAAACAGGCAGTGTTTCAGGAAAATAAAATTACCACAATGCCTGCAGCTGGAAGCAGAAAGCCTGCCTGGCCATGAAGTCTATAAACAAAGTAACATGGTTTCAGAAGCAACATGGAAATAATATTTCACTTGTTTTCTAAACTGTTGGAGAGCTTAAAAACATGAACACGTGGACATTCATTTTTATGAACATTGATAATATTCTGATGTCAAACCCTGCCTAGGAAAGTAACAAAAATTCACAGACCCCCCTCGATTGTGAATATATTTGTAAAAATCCTGTTACAGAAAATTGAATTTAAGTCTATTAAGAATAATGCTTCAATACTTTCAATTGGGACTGACTCTTGAAACATAAAGATGATAATATTCCCTACCATTTGTCAAATGCTTAACATGTGCCAGGTGCTGTTCTTTTGATACTAAATCTTTATTACTCCATGAGGTGAAACTGTTATTGGTCCCTTTTACAGAGGAGGAATTGGGACACAGGGAGCATCTGAACTCAGATAGGGGGGCTCCAGAGTATGATTTTGGCCATGACTTTACAGGAAATATATTATCATCGTTCATCCTATTAACTGTTTGAGGGGAAAGAGCCATGCAATTATACTGCTGACTTTGAGGGAATCGACATATTTCAAGAACATGACTTTTCTATCAGAAATAGAGAATAATATAGCCCTGTAATGATATAAAATGAAGGAACTAGGATCACAGAAGTTCACAAATATGATAATAAGGAAAAACAGCAACTTTCCAAAGACTAGAGTATGAAATACAGTTTTACAAATTTCAAAAATATGTAAATAAGCCATGATTCTAGAAATAAATGTAAACATAATAAAACTATAACTCACAAATGTTTAATAACTAAAACATGTAATTACAATTTTAGGGATTATACAATGACAACAAAAGTATATGTCACCTATTTACAGTGTATTTATTTATTCCTTAAGGTGGTTGTTGGGGTTGGTTGTTTATAATACCACTTATATTGTTGTTTATGTATGTCATTTTAATAATATATATTAATTAATATTCTAATAAAGTAATAAAATCAATACATACAAATTAAACAACTTTTTAGAGAATAAAGATATAAAGAGAACATCACTGATATTTCTTAACCAAAACAAAGTCATAAATATGAATTTCAGTATTTCATGTTTTATGACACACAGACATATTGTGTGTATATGCGCCTGTGTGTGTTTATACACTTGTTCAAAATATTGGATCACCTTATAGTACATTTTATGAACTGCATTATTCACTTAATAAATGATCTCCATCTTTTTGAGTTAATCAACACAAATTTACATCATCAGTTTTAATTGTTGCAAATTATTTTTTTTAAATCAGTGACAAACTAGTAGAAAATTACTGTATTAATTTTTATGTTTCATAAAAAGCACTGTAGTGATCTTCCTTGAACATAAATTTGTCTATTTCCTAACTTTGATCCATGGTGCTTATTTGCATATAACTTGATATCTTTATTGGCAAATCCCTATTTTAGAGGTTACCTGTGGGACTCCTGAGAAGTTATGTGCCACTGAAGGAGAATTACCAATACTGAGTCATTTTAGATAAACTTCTGGGCTTGGGATGTCCAGGATCACAAAAGTGGTAAAATGTTACAAAAATTCCAGGAAGGGCAGGAGAGGAAGCCTAGGAGAGGAAGTCTCCTAGACATTTCTCTTTGCTGGCATTTGAATATTTCTTTAATTAATGACTTTTTACTGAAAACTTTGAATTCTGTTTCCCCATTTTGCAGGAGACCAGGCACTGTCTGCTCCTCCGAAGGCACCGCTGTGAAGAGCAAGGCATGTCCCATGTTCATTACAGAGACGAACAAGGCTCCCAGGTCTTGAAAGCTTTCTCCTCATTCCTTCTTTTTGTGGTACTTTCTTGTTCCTTAGAAGAAAAGCTATGAGCAATCTAGACAGCATAATAAAAAGCAGTGACATTCCTTTGGTGACAAAGTTCTGTCTAGTCAAAGCTATGGTTTTTCCAGTAGCCATGTACAGATGTAAGAGCTGGACTATAATGAAAGCTGAGCGCCACAGAACTGATTCTTTTGAACTGTGGGGTTGGAGAAGACTCTTGAGAGTCTCTTGGACTGCAGGGAGATCAAACTGGTCAATCCTAAAGGAAATCAACTCTGAATATTCAATGGAAGGACTGATGCTAAAGCTGAAACTCCAATACTTTGGCCACCTGATGCAAAGAACTGGACTCATTTGAAAAGACCCTGATGCTGGGAAAGATTGAAGGCAGGAGGAGAAGGGGACAACAGAGGATGAGATGGTTGGATGGCATCACGGACTTGATGGACATGAGTTTGAGCAAGCTCCAGGAGTTGGTGATGGACAGGGAGGCCTGGCGTGCTGCAGTCCATATATATATATATGGATGTCTTTACTTTTTAAAAATGTTGTTTTATTCATTTATTCAGCGGTGCTGGATCTTAGTTGCGGCATCCAGGATCTTTGATTTTTGTTGTGGCATGTGGGGTCTTTAGTTTCATCCTGTGCCATCTAGTTCCCTGATGAGGGATCAAATCCAGGCCCACTCCATTGGGAGCGCAGAGTCTTAGCCACTGGACCATCAAGGAAGTCCCTAATGACATATATATACATATACATATATATATATATATATGTGTGTGTGTGTGTGTGTGTGTATTTAAACCTCATATGGAAGAGCTCTGCATTAGTACTAGGACTAATTAGTACTAGGAATAATTAAACAGTCATAATTAAACAGAAGTGAAGTGAAGTTGCTCAGTCATGTCCAACTCTTTGTGACCCCATGGACTGTATCATACCAGGCTCCTCAGTCCATGGAATTTTCCAGGCAAGAGTACTGGAGTGGGTTGCCATTTCCTTCTCCAGGGGATCTTCCCCACCCAGGGATCAAACCGCATTGCAGGCAGACGCTTCACCGTCTGAGCCACCAGAGAAGCAGAATTAAACAGACTGGGTAGTTTAATGCTGTGTGTGCTCAGTCATGCCTGACTCTTTGTGACCCCCATGGACTGTAGCCCACTGTCCAGGGGATTCTCCAGGCAAGCATACTGGAGTGGGTTGCCATTTCCTTCTCCAGGAGATCTTCGTCACCCAGGGATGAACCTGTGTCTCCCACATCTCCGGCATTAGTGTGTGGATTCTTTGCCACTGAGCCACCGTTGAACATTAATTGCTTAAAACATTTTCTAGAAAGCTTAAAGAAGAAAGTCTTACATATTTTTAAGCTTTTTTTTTTTTTTTTTAAACTGAGATGAGTTGCCTCTTTAAGAAACACACTCAGTTCTAAGTGTTCATTCAGCACTTCAAATTAAAATTTTTTTCTGAATAAAAATATTCAAACCACTTTTCTGCTTCAAAGATTCCAAAAGTCTGGCACCCAATTATACATGGCTTGCTATCTCATAAAGGAACAGTTCCATAGAATAACATATGGTACAATTTTGGAGTGACACATCAAAGGTAATAGTCTTTATGTTAATCCTGAAAATAAAAGCAAAAGTACATTTTCTTAATGTGCAGGAATAACGAATGACAATGACGCCTTCCCATCTGATCATTTTCCAGCTGACACCCTGTGGTAATTGTTCATAAAACTTGAAAAATATTTTGTGCAGTCTTGCCCGGAGAGCAGTTAGTTCTAACTTTCTGCAGCTTGATTGACTTTGGGGGAAAGCTACTTGGTTTGCTCCAAGAAAGAGCATGAGAGTCGGCCAGGGCTTCACTGTATGAAACGACGGGTAGAGAACCACGCAGAGGCAGCCTTGCAGAGGGGCAGCGTGCTGGACCCAAAGATGGAGAGACAGGGTGATACAGAGTCCTGACACCGCAGATGGCCAGTTAGCGGAAGCTCATTTTAGTGTGCACAAAGTTCAGAAGTAGGGACCTAAAGGGGGTGAGGGCCTCCCACGTGGCGCCAGTGGCAAAGAACTCACCTGCGAACGCAGGCAATGTAAGAGTTCTACCCCTGGGTTGGCAAGATCCCCTGGAAGAGGAACTGGCAACCCACTCCAGTATTCTTGCCTGGAGAAGCCCATGAGTAGAGCCTGGTGGGCTACAGTCCATGGGGTCGAAAAGAGTCTGACACGACTGAGGCAACTAAACAAAGGGGTGAAGGAGAGGATGGGATGAACTGAGAGATCAGCACTGACATGTCTACACTACAGACGGTGGGGAGCTGCTGTCTCGCACGGGGAGCTGAGCTCGTGTTCTGTGATGACCTCGAGGGGTGGAGGCGGGAGGGGGGCTCAAGAGGAAGGGGATACATGTAGACATAGAGCTGATACACGTTGCGCAGCAGAAACTAATATGACACTGTAAAGCAATTACACTCCAATCAAAATAACTTTTCATTTATCTTAAAAAAAGAAAGTAGGACCAGGGTGAAACTGATAAAGCAGACCACTGGAATTGGAACTTAAACAGAAGACTCTAGGGATATGTGTTAGGTTTTATTCTCCAGTTATCAATTTCTAGAGTTTATCAGTCTTTAGTGAGTAAACCAGGATATATTAGTATCACACATGTTACACTTAATGGTATATGCTTTTGTTGTTGTTCAGTCGTTAAGTTGCGTCCAACTCTTTGTGACCCATGGACTGCAGCACGCCAGGCTTCCCTGTCCTTCACCATCTCCCGGAGGTTGTTCACACGCATGTCCACTGAGTCAGTGATGCCATCCAGTTATCGAATCCTCTGCTTAATTTAACTGTTAATCAGCTTACACATTTTCTTCTTATACATTTTCAGCTTATACATTTCTTCGTAACAAACTAATTTCTCTTCATTTTCAATGTCTCAAATCAAAGAACCTCTTTCAGGTGATGGGGCAGTAGTCTCATCCATCTTCAGTCAGTTCAGCTGCTTAGTCGTGTCCAACTCTCTGAGACCCCATGGACTGCAGCACGCCGTGGGGTCGCAAAGAGTCGGACAGGACTGAGCGACTGAACTGACTAAAGGTGAATGGGACTAACACAGTCATCTTAAATGGCATCAACTCACCTCAGCCACAATTCTGGTGTCTATGAAGCGACTGCTCTGGACTAAATCTAGGAGACCACCCCATGTATCTCCATTACACATCAGTGCCTTGGCAGTGCAGAGTAATAAGTCATTAAATTTTGCTTAAACCAGTTCTATCTCTGATCTGTTAACTAGCATACCAACCTTATAAAACCATGTCCAAATTTTACAAGATGCATATAGTCTTGTGACGAGAGGGTGCAACTGCAGGTTTGGCGTTTTTATTCCATGTGAGTCTGAAGGAGCATTAAAAATTCAAAGTCTCATTACACTGTCACTGCTACACAGCGTTTCACTTTTTCTAAAGAAATAACTTGAAGATCGCAACCCATTTCAGATCACATAGGGCCACTAGCTTCTGTTTTTTTAATCACTTCTTTCAAATCTCATAGCAGGATAGCTAAGAACCAGATGGTTATAAACGGGCAAGTCTATTCTGCAGTGACTGAGTCAGCTAGAAATGTAAGTTGTTACAAGCTCATTCAAGTTGTCTTTTGTATCGAACAATCAATAAACCAAAAAGTCTCCCACTATCCCCAAAGTAAATAGACTGCTCATAAAAGAGCTTTCCTGACATCACTTGAACCTGAAGAAGTATGTTTATCCATAGACCGTGTGACTGAGCAGCTGCAGGGAACTTTCTTCTAATGTCACACCCTAATCTGACTTCTTAAAGTGTTAGTCACTCCATCATGTCTGACTCTTTGCGACCCCATGGACTGTAGCCCACCAGGTTCCTCCGTTCATGGGATTTTCCAGGGAAGAATACTGGAGTGGGTTGCCATTTCCTTCTCCAGGGGATCTTCCTAAACCAGGGATTGAACCTGGGTCTCCTGCATTGTAGGCAGATTCTTTACCATCTGAGTCACCAGGGAATTTGACTACTTAAATGCAATACAATTGATATCCTACTTCTTACTGGATACACACCAGCTGTTATTTTAAGCTATGCAAACTAGATTTTAACAACTGAAAGTCATATTTGACTATGAGCTGAATAGTCATCAGAATTTGTTAGCTGTTACACTAGCTTACTTTTATCAAATTAAATTTAATACTGCTGCTGCTGCTAAGTCATGTCAGTTGTGTCCAACTCTGTGTGACCCCATAGACGGCAGCCCACCAGGCTCCCGTCCCTGGGATTCTCCAGGCAAGAACACTGGAGTGGCCTGCCACTTCCTTTTCCAATGCATGAAAGTGAAAAGTGAAAGTGAAGTTGCTCAGTCATGTCCGACTCTTCGAGATCCCATGGACTAGAGCCTACCAGGCTCCTCCGTCCATGGGATTTTCCAGGCAAGAGTATTGGAGTGGGGTGCCATTGCCTTCTCTGAAATTTTAATACTACAAACTTGAAAAGATATATAACTTGGGGGCCATACTTGAGGTATAGAACCTTTCTGAGGAGCCTTTCCTTCATTCTTAAGCAGAAGTTGAGCCCTATAATATTATTATCCTACTATTATAACTGTAATTTAATTACTATTAAGTAATCCTGGTTCAAAGGAATTCTTAAACGAGAAAGAGGAATTTTAAAAAATCAGATAAAAAACATTTTTGGTAAAATAACACACACATATTTTATTATAATGTTAATGAATAGTAATTGGACTTTATAGTAGTCCAAGAACATATTCTTACTCCAGTGCTTCTAAAACTTTAATGCAGATGTGTAACCAGTTCATTTCTAATGTTCACAGGTTCAATGCCACAGGTGAGAGGCAAGACAGGTTTTGCAATTGCATGTACAATAAAAATGCTAATCAAAAATGGCTTAAATGTGTGCCTATTACCTTTCAATCTAAATTCAAGAGTGATTTTTGACTGCATCCTTTTTGGATTTATTTGTGGGAGGAAAGAGTATCGGAAGCCTGAGAAGCAGAAAAAAAAATCATAGAAAGTCCTATGGAAAAAATGTCTTCTTAAAACAATCAGTAATAAAATATATGAAATAGGTATATTTTACTGACAAATATAAACAATTATAGGGAAAGACATTATTTGAGAATATAATGTTTTCTTAGAAACAAAGCTATAGGATTTGGGACATACAATGTGAATAAACTGAAACAGGTATTAACTGATATCCAGGTATTCTAGGTACAAAGTATTACTTGTGTAAAACTATTTAAAATTTTAATGATAAATATATCAATAAATTGGGATTTGGGTTTTACATAAATATTTTTCATTTTACTGTGGGAGAATTTATTCAATTATAACTATTCCATTACAAATTTTGAATGGGAAAAAATATAAAAATAACTATACTACAGAATACACTCAATGCTGCAAGTAATTATTTAGGAAATTAACCAGATTGTTCAGACTTTAAATATTATTTGTTCTAAGTCATTTGGAGATAACTTTTCAGATTTCATGTACTGACAAAGACACAGCTGAGTTGCTTTTTCCTTTTCTCTTTTCCTTAATGAAGATAACAGAATCTATTACCCAACCTCTGGGTTTCCAAAATCTAAGCAATCTGCTTATACATTGGAAGGACTGATGCTGAAGCTGAAACTCCAGTGCTCTGGCCACCTGATGCGAAGAACTGACTCATTTGAAAAGACCCTGATGCTGGGAAAGACTGAAGGCAGGAGGAGAAGGGGACGACAGAGGATGAGATGGTTGGAAGGCACCACTGACTCAATAGACATGAGTTTCAATAAGCTCCAGGAGTTGGTGATGGACAGGGAAGCCTGGTGCGCTGCAGTCCATGGGGTCACAAAGAGTTGGAGATGACAGTGAATGAACTGAACTGAATTGAAGCAGTCTGCTCCTTTAGTCACTAGGCAATGAACACACTCCAAAAAAAGAAGAATGAACAAAGGCTCTCTTTTCAAGGAATAGCGAAATGTAGAAATTTTCATTTGTATTCAAGAATGTATTACTCACAGTGGTTACAGCAGACCTGGTGGGCCGTGGTGATTTGTGCACACACACACACACACACACACACAGGACACTGATCACCATCCCCCACTCACCATCACAACACAGAGCAATTTAAGTAATTTTTTCCCATGGGGCAGTCAAATTAATCTCTCAAACTTGTTTTGAAAAACAATGGTCTCTTTGAAAAAGGAGAATGATAAACATATCATGATAATAAAACTTAAATATAAATTTTACTCATTGACTAATTCAACAAATGTTCCTTAGCATGGTGGTGGGGGCAGTTTTGGTGGAGCGGGGGAGAAAGACCCCAGAGTCATGTGTTCACTGAGCTTAAAGTCCCACAGAGCAGAGAGATTCTGAAGAGAGAGCATGAGGTCCAAGTCCCAGTGCTGTGGGGGCAGGAAGCATGACAACCTAAGCTGAGGAGGCGAGGAAACAGGGAGGCAGCCGGGTGAAGCGTGTGTGAGGGTTTACTAGGCGGGGGGAGCCGTGCAAGGACCACAGGTTAGGAAGGGAGCAAGACACCCATATGACCGAGTACACACGTGTCTTTGTGCTCGTGAATCATACACAAGTTGCACAGGTACACATTTAGATTTATTTTTGTTGCTTGTTGTTATTACTGTCAGTTTCTTTATAGAATATTAGAATATACCACTTTCTATTTCTGCAATTCTCTTCCTGCTCTGTTTTTAACTTAAAAATACATCGTAATCTAGATGGCTAGTGGGAAACTGCTATGTAACACAGGGAGCCCAGCCTGGCAGTCTGTGATGACTTAGAGGGGCGGGATGGGGGGAGGGGAGGGAGGTTCCCGAGGGAGGGGACATATACAGTTATGACTGGTTTGCATTGTTGTCAGGCAGAAGCCAACACAACACTGTAAAGCAACTTTCCTCCAATTAAAATATAAGTTAAAAAATGAAAAAATATATCATAGATGACCTTAAAGAAAACTGATATAGATCTAATCTTTTACCGCAAATTTTACTGAGATCATTGTAGAGTCACATGCAGTAGTAAGAAATACTACAGAGAGATCCTGTGTATATTTTGCCTACTTTCCTTCAATCTTAGTATTTTGCAAAAGTATACTACAACATCATAACCAGGAGACTGACGTTGGAAGACCACTGATTTTATTCAGATTTCCTCAGTTTTACTTGTGTGTGTGTGTGTGAAGTTTGATACAATTTATCACTCATGTGGGTTTCATCAAGATAACCACTCAGTTCCAACAGAAGCTCATGTTACCCTTTGATGACCACACAGTCCCACTCTCCACGCCTCCAATCCAATCCCTAACCTCTGGCAACTAACATGTCTTCCATTTGTAAAATGCTGCCTTGCACAGATGCTATATAAATGAAATCACAAAGTGTATAATCTTTTGGGACTGGCTTTTCTTCACTGGGCATAATTCACTTGAGATTCCTCCAGATTGCTATATGTATCAAATGTTCGCTCCTTTTTACTGTTGAGGAGTCATCCCCCGGGTCGGTATACCACAGTTTGTTGAAGCATCTCTGGGCTCTTTCCAGCTTTGGACTATTATGCATAAAGCTATTATGAGCACTTTTTGTACAGGTGTGAGTGTGTTTGTGTGTGTGTGTGAATATGTTTTCTTTTTTTTCTTCCTGAGATACATGTCCAAGAGTGCAATTGCTGGATTGTGTAATAATCACATATTTAATTTTATAAGAAGCTGCCACCCATTTTCCAGGGTGGCTGTACCACGCGATATTCCTACCAGCAACATATGAGTGATCCAGTGTTCCTGCAACCACACGAGCATTCAGTGGTCTCGCTAATTTTTTTTGTTTAGTTTTAGCCATTTAGACAGATGCATAGTGATGTCTCATTATGGTCTAATTTGCATTTCCCTGATGACTAACGTTTCAAAAACTTCATGGTTACATTCACATATGCACGTGCGTGTGCTAAGTCATTTCAGTCATGTCTGACTCTTTGTAATCCTATGGACTGTAGCCTGCCAGGCTCCTCCGACCGTGAAATTCAGGCAAGAATACTGGAGTGGGTTACCATGCCCTCCTCCGGGAGATCTTCCCGACTCAGGGACAGAACCCGTCTCCTGTGTCCGCTGCATTGGCAGGCAGATTCTTTACCACTGTACCACCTGGAGACCTCACATATGCATGATTTTATACAAATGGGACAGTTTGTATGCTGGATATTTTCTTTTGTTCACTGTATTTTCTTACTTTTCCTTTTTGCTTGCTGATTTTACCCATCTTCCTTTCTATCCCGCTTCATTATCATCTCCTCTCACCCAGGTAATGCTTGTGAAGACACGCACTCTTTCTCTCACTTTTTCTTTTACAAAAATGTGATTATTCAGTACATACTTCTCTGCTGGTTGTTTTGCTTGAAGAGCTACACTTCACAAAAATGACTTTAAGTTAATCGGGTTATTTAGAATTCTTTCTAGTGATTGCATAATATTTTATGATAAGGATATACTATGATTTATTCAACAATTTTCTTCATAGGCATTTAGCAATTTTGTGATCATTACACATAATGTATAATACCACCTTATAGGTTCCCCAAAGGTTCCCCAAAAGGTTCAGAGGCAAGGGTATGCATGTTTACAACAGCAGTTGTCAGGTTTCTTGAAAAAATAATTGAAACGATTCACATTCCCACTAGCCATTATGACAGTACAATTTTATCTGCAGTTTCATTACAAATAAATGTGAGAGCTCTTTTTAATCTTGGCTTTAATTTTGTTATTTTGATTTTCACAACTCTGACTGCTTTTCAGTTTAGTCTGTTTCCATATAATTTTGTCATTTTAATGAAAGATATAGACTACTGCATCTTAGTATCTATCTAAAAAACATAACTTCCAAGGAAAAGTACTCAAATTCCTTATCAGTTTTTAAGTACTTCCTTTTTTCCCACTGGCATGCCATGAAGTTAAGACAATTTAAAAAACTGTGCCATGACTTCTTAAACATTTTTACTACCATTTAAAGGCAGACTGTTAAATCTACATATTAAAAATGGTTTAAAAGGTAATACCCTCAAATTAATCATAATTTAAGCTAGTTGAAAACTCTCTGCAAGAACTGCACACAAAGCATTCTTCATTTTTATACTTAGATCTTGCCTCAGCTTCACTGTCAGGAAACTCTTCTCTTGGAATTTAAGGCCATTTTCTTTGAGTGAAGAGACCTTCATTTCTCAAAATTCTTACTTGAACCATGAAACAACCACCAACGACAAAGTAAATAAAAACTTCCAATTTCAGACTTGGGGTTTACAGCTGTGAGCCTACATTTCAGAATTATTGCAGAAACCAACACAATGTAAAGCTAATGTTCTCTAGTCAAAATAATAAATAAGTTAAATAAATAAATTTCAGAATTATGTAGAAACATAATTCAATATCCTTCTTATCTGAAATAATAGCCTACAGTATTGCCTCTGTATCCAAAACACAACTCAGGACAATTAAAAATTGTAAAAAACAACAGTGAAAATTGAAACATACAAACAGAAAAAATGATCTTTTATCTATTTTGGAAGACTAGTTTTCTGGGAGTTGTTAGATTTAATCTAAGACATTATTTAAGAGCTCAGAGAAAACTGAAGTGGTCAAGTAGTAAGACAATGAACAAGAAGGCACAGATATTAATATATGATTATTAATGGATATTAATAACATGATACCAGCAAGGCTGGGACAGGTTCTATTATCACATGGGGATTTATATTACCAGAGAGACTTCTATTCAGCCACTACAAAAGTCAATTCTAAATGATGAAATGAGGTCAGATGGCAAGTGAAGAAAGTATATAAAGTGGATCAAGGCATTCAAGGAAAGAGGAACACTTTGACACATTCTAATTCAATTTAGCAAAACTAAGATAAGTGTAGGTGAGTAGGTGTGAGCAGTTTATTTACGCAAAGTGACCTTATCAGTCTTGAATAATATAATCCAGTAATAAATACACCTATAAACTTTAACCACAAATACAGAAGCTTTACTCCCTTTTAAAAGTTACTTAACAAAGCATCTCCTAAAAGACTTCACCATTATTTTGAATTCACATCTTTCAAAGACTTAGTGCTTTCTGCTTCCATCCATTATAAAATGAAAACACCATTCCATTGAGAAAAATCTTTAAAAAACTGTAATAAGCCAACTAATATATTATACAACATAGGGATGCCAGGGCTCCTCTGGTGGTTCAGCTGGTGAAGAATCCGCCTGCAATGGGGGAGACCTGGGTTAGATCTCTGGGTTGGGAAGATCCCTTGGAGAAGGGAACGGCTACCCACTTCAGTATTCTGGCCTGGAGAATTCCATGGACTGTATAGTCCATGGGGTCACAAAGAGTCAGACATGACTGAGTAACTTTCACTTTCACTTTTCAAAGGGATTCCAAAATAAGAAACACTGAGTTCCAACGATAAACTGCCTAGTGTCTCAATAATGTCAGAGTGCTTTATGAACTGGGATGCTAAAATTCAATCTGAAATGTATTTAACTTGTAACACTGAGGATCCACAAAAGCAACCACAGGTCTGCTCACAGGTCTGGAGCATCTAGGGACTGTGGCTGTGCCTCGCGTGCCACACTCTTGCACTGGTAACGCCTTACCAGCTGCCTCCAATGGCACTTGGCAAGAACCAGAGCACGTGTCAGAAGCTTGCTCTAACAAACACCGCCCCGCTCCCAGGCATTGTTTGCTTAATTCTCCAAGTTTGAATGGAAACCTCAGGAGTCCTCAGACCACCTGGGAACAAAATCCACACACAGCAAGATAGTAAACAGGCATCCATAACATCTGCAGAAACAGAGAGACCAAGCTTACTAACAGCCTTCCACAGCATATTTTCACAACAATAAGCCATGCATTTCATAGGTGGATCTTAATCCATCTGGGCTATTGTCTCAGAAGCAGCTCCAGGTCTTCAAGCTGGAGACAGGGCTGTGATTGCTTACCTGATTCACAGGCAAATGTCTTTGACGTTTCATCATGAAAGATAATTGCCACTGCATGCTTCTTTGTCTCTCGAGGCAGCCTGGTTATATTTTTGATGTTGTGCAGTTCAGTTACCTTGAACGAAAAACATTTTTAACTTAGCATACAGTACATGCTCTATGCTGGGTGCTCACACAAAATGATCCATTATTATTGTCCTAAGCCACTTTTCAATGGATATTTTTACTTGTTTCTAATTAACAGGAGTCCAATACCATGCAGAATGAAAACAAACTTTTGATTCCATCAATTGTGGTTATGCTTTGCTCAATTTTGAAAGAGTCTAAAAATTATGTAGAAGAATAACTCTGAAAGCAAGGACTCCTGTGTTTTTGAAAAACTCCATCTTTTACAAACAATAGCCAGTATGGCACACAGAAGATTCTCAATAAATTTCCATTAAATATTGATTGGATTTAACGTCTCAACTGTCTCCTAAATCCCACTCATCATGCAAGTCCCTGGTAGAAATTCAGTCTAACTGACACCTGTCAATCAGCAGTGACTCTAAAATTCTGGAAACATTACATAAAAGCAATGGACTGCCTTCCCAGCCCAAACCACAAAGTGTTCATGTACCCTTACACCCCTGATCGCCACCCTGTTCTCTCACCAAGGCTCATTCATGATTTATGGACCCAGGTTAACAACTCTACTCTTTTGGCAACTAATGATTTTTTAAAAAAATTTTTTTTTATTAGTTGGAGGCTAATTACTTCACAACATTTCAGAGGGTTTTGTCATACATTGATATGAATCAGCCATAGATTTACACGTATTCCCCATCCCGATCCCCCCTCCCACCTCCCTCTCCAATTTTAATGAACAAGTATTTTAGCTCTCAATTGTATGGGTACAAGTCTTTCTGCTGTAACTTGTGCATTTTTATTTCTCTCCACAGTCCCTAGAAATGAGCAGTTTGTCTACTTCCTTGCTTACTCTGCAAACACAACTTTACGATAATAATGTTGTGAGTTAATTTCTAAAATGCATTTCTAAACATGCCACATCAGTATTTCTTCTAATAAAAGATCCTACAGGTTCGTTTTCATTTCCATTTAGTTCAAATACTTAACAATTTCTCTTTAAGTTTCTTTGACCTATGTGCTATTGAGAAGTGCGGTGTTCACTCTCCAAGTATTTCAGAATTTTCTAGCTATTTTCTATTACTGGTTTCTAGTTTCACTGCATTCTAGTTTAATTTCACATGGTAGAGGGAAGGTGTGCTATGGTTTTCATTTTAATTTGTTATGTTCTATGGCCCAAACTACCGCACAATTGAACTCATCTCACACGCTAGTAAAGTAATGCTCAAAATTCTCCAAGCCAGGCTTCAGCAATACGTGAACTGTGAACTTCCAGATGTTCAAGCTGGTTTTAGAAAAGGCAGAGGAATCAGAGATCAAATTGCCAACATCTGCTGGATCATCGGAAAAGCAAGAGAGTTCCAGAAAAACATCTGCTTTATTGACTATGCCAAAGCCTTTGACTGTATGGATCACAATAAACTGTGGAAAATTCTGAAAGAGATGGGCATACCAGACCACCTGACCTGCCTCTTGAGAAACCTATATGCAGGTCAGGAAGCAACAGTTAGAACTGGACATGGAACAACAGACTGGCTCCAAGTAGGAAAAGGAGTACGTCAAGCCTGTATATTGTCACCCTGCTTATTTAACTTATATGCAGAGTACATCATAAGGAACGCTGGGCTGGAAGAAGCACAAGCTGGAATCAAGATTGCCGGAAAAAATATCAATAACCTCAGATATGCAGATGACACTACCCTATGGCAGAAAGTGAAGAGGAACTAAAAAGCCTCTTGATGAAAGTAAAGCAGGAGAGTGAAAAAGTTGGCTTAAAGCTCAACATTCAGAAAACTAAGATCATGGCATCTGGTCCCATCACTTCATGGCAAATAGATGGGGAAACAGTGAAAACAGTGGCTGACTTTATTTTTCTGGGCTCCAAAATCACTGCAGATGGTGACTACAGCCATGAAATTAAAAGATGCTTGCTCCCTGGAAGGAAAGTTATGATCAACCTAGACAGCACATTAAAGAACAGAGACATTACTTTGTCAATAAAGGTCCATCTAGTCAAGGTTGTGGTTTTTCCAGTGGTCATGTATGGATGTGAGAGTTGGACTATAAACAAAGCTGAGCACAGAAGAATTGATGCTCTTGAACTGTGGTGTTGGAGAAGACTCTTGAGAGTCCCTTGGACTGCAGGGAGATCCAACCAGTCCATCCTAAAGGAGATCAGTCCTGGGTGTTCACTGGAAGGACTGATGCTGAAGCTGAAACTCCATTACTTTGGCCATCTGATGCAAAGAGCTGACTCATTTGAAAAGATCCTGATGCTGGGAAAGATTAAGGGCAGGAGGAGAAGGGGACGACAGATGATGAGATGGTTGGATCACGTCACTGAATCAATGGACATGGGTTTGCGTGGGCTCCGGGGGTTGGTGATGGACAGGGAGGCCTGGGGTGCTGCGGCTCATGGGGTCGCAAAGAGTCAGACACAACTGAGTGACTTAACTGAACTATGGCCCAGAATATGATGCATCCTGGTAAGTGAGCTGAGAAGAGTGTGTATTCTGTTTGATGACATCCATGTGAGCTGAGAAGAGTGTGTATTCTGTTTGATGACATACATGTCCATTACATCCAGTTAATTGATGGTGCTGTTGAGTTCCCCTGTGTCTTCACTGATTTTCTGCCTGTTGGGTCTGTCCACTTCTGAGTGAGGGGTGCTGAAGACTCTTACTAGGACAGTGAATGCATCTATTTCCCCTTGTTCTATCAGTTTCTTCCTCATGTCTTTTATTGATCTGTTGTCAGGTGCACCCAGATTAAGGATCGTTATGTCTTCTTGTAGGACTGACAAATTTATCAATATGTAATACTTAATAAAAACCCTTGCTTTGAAGTTTGCTTAAAATTAAAATTTACTCTTGTTTTCTTTTGATTAATGTTAGTATAGCATATCTGAAGAGGAACTAAAGAGCCTCTTGATGAGGGTGAAAGAGGAGAGTGAAAAAGCTGGCTTAAAACTAAACATTCAAAAAACTAAGGTCATGGCATCTGGTCCCATTAATTCAAATCAAATAGATGGGGGAAAAGTAGAAGCAGTGACAGATTTTATTTTCCTGGGCTCCAAACTTGCTGCAGTGATTGCAGCCATGAAATTAAAAGACACTTGCTCCTTGGAAGGAAAGCTATGACAAACCCCAGTGTTTTAAAAAGCAGAAGTGAAATGAAGTGAAGTCGCTCAGTCATGTCCGACTCTTTGCAACCCATGGACTGTAGCCCACCAGGCTCCTCTGTCCATGGGATTCTCCAGGCAAGAATACTGGAGTGGGTTGCCATTTCCTTCTCCAGGGGATTTCCCCAACACAGGGATCGAACCCAGGTCTCCCACATTGCAGGCAGACGCTTTAACCTCTAAGCCACCTTTTGACAAAGATATATAGGGTCAAACCCATGGTTTTCCCAGTAGTCATGGACAGATGTGAGTCAGTCACTTCAGTCACTCCATCATGTCCAACTCTTTGTGACCCCATGGACTGCAGCATGCCAGGCTTCCCTGTCCATCACCAGAAGCTTACTCCCGGAGCTTACTCAAACTCATGTCCATCAAGTTGGTGATGTCATCCAACCATCTTATCCTCTGTTGTCCCCTTCTCCTACTGCCTCCAATCTTTCCCAGCATCAGGATCTTTTCTAATGAGTCAGTTCTTCACATCAGGTGGCCAAGGTATTGGAGTTTCAGCTTCAGCATCAGTCCTCCCAATGAATATTCAGGACTGATTTCCTTTAGGATGGACTGGTTGGATCTCCTTGCAGTCCAAGGGACTCTCAAGAGTCTTCTCCAACACCACAGTTCAAAAGCATCAATTCTTCGGTGCTCAGCTTTGTTTATAGTCCAACTCTCACATCCATAAATGACTAATGGAAAAACCATAGCTTTGACTAGATGGACCTTTGTTGGAAAAGTAATGCCTCTGCTTTTTACTACACTGTCTAGGTTGGTCATAGTTTTTCTTCCAATGAGCAAGCATCTTTTAATTTCATGGCTGCAGTCACCATCTGCAGTGATTTTGGAGCCCAAAAATAAAGTCTCTCACTTTTTCTATGGTTTTTCCACCTATTTGCCATGAAGTGATGGGACTGGATGCCACGATCTTAGTTTTTTGAATGTTTTCAGCCAACTTTTTGGCTTAGTTTTAAGCCAACTTTTTCACTTTCCTCTTCCACTTTCATCAAGAGGCTCTTTTTTGCTTTCTGACATAAGGGTGGTGTCATCTGCATATCTGAGGTTATTGATATTTCTCCTGGCATACTTGGTTTCAGTTTGTGCTTCATCCAGCCTGGGATTTCGCCTGATGTATGTTGCGCATAAGTTAAATAAGCAGGGTGACAATATACAGCCTTGACATACTCCTTTCCTGATTTAGAGCCAGTCTGGCCTTTGTCCAGTTCTAACTGCTGCTTCCTGACCTGCACACAGATTTCTCAGGAGGCAGGTCAGGTAGTCTGATATTCCCATCTCTTGAAGAATTTTTCACAGTTTATTGTGATCCACACAGTCAAAGGCTGTGGCATAGTCAATAAAGCAGAAGTGGATGTTTTTCTGGAACTCTCTCGCTTTTTTGATGATGTAACAAATGTTGGCAATTTAATCTCTGGTTCCTCTGCCTTTTATAAATCCAGTTTGAACATCTGGAAGTTCATGGTTCATGCACTTGACTTGGAGAATTTTGAGAATTACTTTGCTAGTGTGTGAGATGAGTGCAATTGTGCGGTAGTTTGAACATTCTGTGGCACTGTCTTTCTTTGGGATTGAAATGAAAACTGACCTTTTCCAGTCCTGTGTCCACTGCTGTGTTTTCCAAATTTGCTGGCATATTGAGTGCAGCACTTTCACAGCATCATCTTTCAGGATTTGAAATAGCTCAAATTTGAGCTCAAATAGCTCAAAACTGGAATTCCATCACCTCCACTAGCTTTGTTTTCAGTGATGCTTTCCAAGGCCCACTTGACTTTGCATTTCAGGATGTTTGGCTCAAGGTGAGTGATCAGGTCTGGGTCATGAAGATCTTTTTTTGTACAGTTCTTCTGTGTATTCTTGCCACCTTACGGATTCTTGCCATCTCACGGATATGAGAGTTGGACCATAAAGAAGACTGAGTGCCAAAGAATTGATGCTTTTGAAATTGTGGTGCTGGAGAAGAGTCTTAAGAGTTCCTTGAACTGCAAGGAGATCAAACCAGTTGATCCTAAAGGAAATCAACCATGAATATTCACTAGAAGGACTGATGCTGAAGTTGAGGCTCCAATACTTGGCCATGCGATGTGAAGAGCTGACTGATTAGAAAAGACTCTGATGATGGGAAAGATTGAAGGCAGAATGAGAAGAAGGCAGCAGAGGATGAGATGGTTTGATAGTACCACCAACTAAATGGATAAATTTGGGCAAATTCTGGGAGACAGTAAAGGACAGGAAGCCTGGCATGTTGCAGTCCATCAGGTCAAAAGAGCTGCAGATGACTCAGTGACTGGACAACAACAAAGTATGATTTTCTGTACCCACATATTTTTAATTTATAGATGTCTTTACATTTATGGTGGGTTTCTTTATGATAGTGTATAGTTGCATCTTGTTTGATCCACTCTGACAATCCTCATCTTTTAATTGGTACATTTAAGCCATTGATGTTCAAAGTAAATATTGTTATAACTGGAATAATATACAGAATATTTGTACCTGTTTTCTATTTCTTGTCCTTCTTCTCTGTTTCTATTTTATCTTTCACTCTTTTCCTGTCTTTTGTGGTTTTAATTGTGAATTTTATATGATTCCATTTTTCCTCCTTTCTAACATGTCAGCTATACCTTTTTTTTAACTTCTTTTAGTTGCTGCCCTAGAGTATGAAATACAAATTTACAGCTAATGCAATTCCAAACTACACTATATCAATCTACACATATATCAGAGATATATACATATATATCTACTTATCATATATATATTTATAAATGTATACAAAATCAAATACATTGTTGATGTTATTTTGAAAAAACTGTCACCTGTTAGATCAAAAATAAGAAAAAATGGAACTTTTTATCTCCACTTCCACCTTTTTTATGCTTTTCCTTTCTTTATATAGATCTGAGTATCATCATGAGAAACGCTGGGCTGGATGAAGCACAAGCTGGAATCAAGATTGCTGGAAGAAATATCAATAATCTCAGATATGCAGATGACACCACCCTTATGGCAGGAAGTGAAGAGGAACTAAAAAGTCTCTTGATGAAAGTGAAAGAGGAGAGTGAAAAAGTTGGATTAAAGCTCAACACTCAGAAAACTAAGATCATGGCATCTGGTCCTATCAGTTCATGGGAAATAGATGGGGAAACAGTGGAAACAGTGGCTGACTTTATTTTTCTGGGCTCCAAAATCACTGAAGATGGTGATTTCAGCCATGAAATTAAAAGACGCTTACTCCTTGGAAGGAAAGTTATAACCAACCTAGACATCATATTAAAAAGTAGAGACATTACTTTGCCAACAAAGGTCCGTATAGTCAAGGTGATGGTTTTTCCCATGGTCATGTATGGATGTGAGAGTTGGACTATAAAGAAAGCTGAGCACCGAAGAATTGATGCTTTTCAACTGTAGTGTTGGAGAAGACTCTTGAGAGTCCCTTGGACTGCAAGGAGATCCAACCAGTCCATCCTAAAGAAGATCAGTCCTGGGTGTTCATTGGAAGGACTGATGCTGAAGCTGAAACTCCAGTACTTTGGCCACCTCATGCGAAGAGTTGACTCATTGGAAAAGACCCTGATGCTGGGAGGGATTGGGGGCAGGAGGAGAAGGGGACAACAGAGGATGAGATGGCTGGATGGCATCACCAACTCAATGGACATGTGTTTGAGTAATCTCCAGGATTTGGTGATGGACAGGGAGGCCTGGAGTGCTGTGATTCATGGGGTCGCAAAGAGTCGGACATGACTGAGCGACCGAACTTAACTGAGTATCTAATTTACATTATTTTTTTCTCTAAACAAATAATTTTAACATTTTTTACAAAGTCAGTCTTACCAGCAATATATTCAATTTTGTTTGAAAAAGTCAATTTCTGCTTCACTTTTAAAGATAATTTTACAGAGCATACAGAACTCTAGGTTGATCAATTTTTTTCATCTTAAAACATTAAATATAGTTAGCCCTCGATATCCTAGGGTTCCACATCCTCAGGTTCAACCAACCTTGGATTGGGTACTACTTTTAGGATCCACGGTTGGTTGAATCCGAGGACGCAGGACCCGCAGATATGAGAGTCAGCTGTCCTTGCTATTTTATGTAAGGGTTTTGAGCATCCATGGATTTTGGTATCCGTGGAGGATACTGGAACCGACTCCCCGTTAGATACCAAGGGATGGCTGCATTTCACTCTAATCTCCTGTTGCTTGCATAGTTTGTGAGGGAAAGGTAAATGTAATTCCTCTTTGCTCCTCTATGGAGAAGGTGGTTTTTCCTCTCTCTGGTTTCTTTCAGGATTTTTTCCCTTGATTTTCCATAGTTGAAAATGCCTAGGTATACTTTTTGTTCATTTTTTTTGTGGGGAGCAGTTATCCTGTTTGAGGTTCACTGAGATTCCTGGATCTGTAGTTTTGTGTCTGACGTTAATTTGGGGAAATTGTTAGTTATTATTGTGTGAATTTTCCTTTCTCTCTTCTGATGTTGGTGCTTCCATTATGCATATATTATACCTTTTATAGATGTCCAAACAGTACTTGAGGGTTGCTTTTATTTTTACTGTTTCAGTCTCTGATCTCTCTGCTTTTCAGCTTTGGAGGTGTCTTTTTATTTATTTACTAATGGCTGTTCTGCGTCTTTGTGGCTGCACAGGCTTTTCTCTAGTTGCAGCGAGTGGAGGCTACTCTCCAGTTGCAGGGTAGGACTGCTCACTGCGGCGGCTCCTCTTGTCTGCAGCTCAGGGTCTGGGGCGCACAGGCTTCGGCGGCTGCAGCACATGGGCTCACTGGTTGCAGCTCCCAGGCTCTAAAACAGGCTCAACAGCTGTGCATGTGGGCTCATCTCCTCAGCATGTCGGATTCTTCCCGATGAGGGTTCAAACTCATGTCTCCTGCATTGGCAGATGAGTTCTTTACCACTGAGCCACCAGGGAACCCTGGAAGTTTCTACTGAGACATCTTCAAGCTTGCAGATTCTTTCATCAGCCATGTCCAGTGTTTTTATGTTCATCAAAGGCATCCTTCATTTCTGTTACAGTATTTTTTCTTTTTGGTTCCTTAGACGTTCTGTCTCTCTTCTGACAGTCCCCATCTGTTCTTGCATGCTGTCTACTTTATCCATTAGCATCCTTAGTGTAGTAATCATAGTTGTTTTAAATCCCTGGTCTGATAATTCAACATCTCTGTCTTTTCTGATTTTGATGTTCTATCTCTTCAAATTGTATATTTTGAACAGATATTTTCAAATATCTTTGAAACGCTATTGGTATTTTACCTTTTGGTAATGCCTTGTAATTTTTTCTTGATAGTCTTTTTTTTTAATATTTCCTTTTAAAATCTGTAATAATATGGACTTCTAGCCTCATAAAATAACAAGCTTATCACTCAAGGTTGCTGTGCAGGCTGTCTAGAGGGGCCTATGGTCTCTGTCACAGTAAGTTTACAGTCTATAGTCCACATGCTGGAAAAATTATTTTAATATTTTAAAAATATTTATTTTTCTCTCTCCTTGTCATTATCTCATTTAAGACTAACATGCAAAACTAAAATTGGTAAGGTAAGTGATTTCAAGTTAAATAAACTAAAAATGGTTTGCTTCATATATATGCATGTATAAAAACACCTACCTATGTGTATACATGCATTCATATGTGAATTTATACACATACTATATCTATTTATCTTAAAAAAACTCATTTTCTCTTCCACACAAGAAAAACGAGGCACTAGTATCTTACAGTGTCAGATCCTGGGGAGAAAGATGAGAATTTTTTTTGGAACAATAATTTGTATATTATATTTGAAGTACATTAAAGCATACTCTCAACAATGAACTCTTAAATTTTTAAATCATTTGATAATTGACTCAAGTAATAGTTAAGCCAATTTTAATTCTAAAATAGTAGATTAAAGATATTTTTAAGAGACATTATTTCCAAGTGTTATTAATTTTAAATAAGCAAATGATCTTACCAAAATTGAGTAGAGTCTAAAAGCAATGAAGATCATGTGTTGCTTAAGAACAGATAGGATCCATGTTAGGTGAGTATAAAAGTGATACACCACCATATAAGATACATTATATATAATATCAAGTTGTGCCAAACAATATCATAAAAACATTTAGTATTCTGCTCAAAGGCCTTTTCCAAATATCCTTATTTACAAATATAAAAGAATATTGGAACTAATATTGCGGAGGACATCTCCTCATGGCAAAAAATCAACAAAGCAAATTAATAAACAGCCTAGCAAAATGCAGCAAGCACTAGAGATTCTCTAACTTTTGTGCCTCAGGCAATCTGACAGACAATGTAGTTCAAACAAAGCATTTGCCCTTCTGTAAAATTCACATTTAGAAATGCAGAGAAGCTCTTCAAGCAGACATGGTTACACTGCTTTCCGCAATAGTGTGAGGCTTTCTATTGATCAATCGTGCGATGCTACCCGCTTCAGTGCGTGCCCTAACACGCTGAGGAGATGCCAGGAAGCAGAGCACTCACGCAGGCACAAATCTCACCTCTCAGACCGTCTTGGTTAGGAAGTTCAAGAGTTCTATTAGATTACAAAATGTTACAAAGTCATACCGGAAGAGTTTCTAAGGACTTGGTATACCTTTGGAATTTGCATGCATGCATGCTCAGTCGCTTCAGCTGTGTCAGACTCTGCGACTTATGAACTGTAGCCCGCCAGGCTCCTCTGTCCATGGGGGTTCTCCAGACAAGAATACTGGACTCGGATGCTTATGCCCTCCTCCAGGGGATCTTCCCAACCCAGGGATCGAATCTGCATCTCTTATGTCTCCTGCATTGGCGGGGGGTGGTTCTCAACAGTTAGTGCCACCTCGGAAACCCCTTGTAATCTGATGTATCTTTAATTCAAAATATATTTTAAAAATATTTAGAATCATAGAAATTCAGGTCAGGATATATCTGAATCTCTTGTCCTCACTTTTCGCTTTCAGTACTAAATGATTTTATGATCCAGTACAAACTGTTTGCGTTTTCTTAGAGAAAGGTAATTCTTAAAATAATGTCTTCAGATGCTTTAAAATAAAAATATTTTTATTGGTCTACAACCCAACAGTGTGATATAAAACTGTGAACTTCTATTGAGTGTGAAATCCTTGTGTGCATGCTAAGTCACTTCAGACCTGTTCGATTCTTTGAGACTCCATGGACTGTAGCCCACCAGGCTCTTCTGTCTGCGGGATTTTCCAGGCAAGAATACTGGAGTGGGTTCCTGTGTTTCTCCTGGGGATCTTCCAGATCCAAGGAACCTGTGTCTCTATGTCTCCTGCATTGGCAGGTGAATTCTTTACCACTAGCACCACCAAATCCTAGAGTATTTCAATAATATATATCTATAAATTATTATATCATTTAATAATTCAACCCATATTTCTGAAATATTAATTTTTCATATTGCTCTAAAAGGAAAAAACATTAGTTTAATAATAAGGCATTAAAATAATTAAATATGAAATTAGCAGAATTTAATTAAAGGAAATATTACTTGAAAATAATTTAGGTTGTTTAAGTCTAAGTCAATAAATGCCATGGTCAATAATTTAAAATACTGAGGTCGAGTAAGTGTGTGTAGGTATACAAAAACAGCATGTTAAACACCTTAAATATATACAAACTTTATTTTATTTGCTGGAGAGGGTATGGAGAAAAGGGAACCCTCTTACACTGTTGGTGGGAATGCAAACTAGTACAGCTGCTATGGAGAACAGTGTGGAGATTTCTTAAAAAACTGGAAATAGAATTGCCATATGACCCAGCAATCCCACTTCTGGGCATACACACCGAGGAAACCAGATCTCAAAGAGACATGTGCACCCCAATGTTTATCACAGCACTGTTTATAATAGCCAGGACATGGAAGCAACCTAGATGCCCATCAGCAGACGAATGGATAAGGAAGCTGTGGTACATATACACCATGGAATATTACTCAGCCATTAAAAAGAATTCATTTGAATCAGTTCTAATGAGATGGATGAAACTGGAGCCCATCATACGGAGTGAAGTAAGCCAGAAAGATAAACACCAATACAGTATACTAACACAAATATATGGAATTTAGAAAGATGGTAACGACAACCCTATATGCAAAACAGAAAAAGAGACACAGATGTACAGAACAGACTTTTGGACTCTATGGGAGAAGGCAAGGGTGGGATGTTTCGAGAGAATGGCATCAAAACATGTATGTTATCTATGGTGAAACAAATCACCAGCCCAGGTTGGATGCATGAGACAAGTGCTCGGGCCTGGTGCACTGGGAAGACCCAGAGGAATCGGGTAGAAAGGGAGGTGGGAGGGGGGATCGGGATGGGGAACACATGTAAATCCATGGCTGATTCATGTCAATGTATGACAAAACCCACTACAATACTGTAAAGTAATTAGCCTCCAACTAATAAAAATAAAGGAAAAAAAAAAAAAAGAATACCGTAACTAGACTTTCTTGGTGACTCAGTAGGAAAGATTTTGTCTGCAATGCAGAAGATGCAGTTTCGATCCCCGAGTTGGGAAGTTCCCAGGAAAGAGGAAATGGCAACCCTCTCCAGTATTCTTGCCTTGGAAATTCCTTGGACAGAGGAGTCTGGTGGGCTAGTCTACAGGGTCGAAGAGAGCTGGACACAACTTAGCGACTAAACAACAACATTGGAGCCACTGCCTTGATTCCTGCTGTAGTTTTTACCTATTATTGCCTTTGCTCCAAAACAAAGTGAAAATGACAATATGCTAGTGTTATGATGAAAAGAGTGCTGTCTATGTGGACAATTCTGGGGTCCAGTGTTGCAAATACCGGCTTCTCTCAGGCCCACAACACCTATTCTGTCCTGAAACTCTGCCAACATCTATTTCATGTACAGTCCTCTTATTCCCTCCTCTCCACAACTTCACTCCTCCTTCAAAAGCAAGACTCTTGCTCTTTCTTGTCTTAAATGTTTCCATTTGTTTTTCCATCTGCCTTCATTCCCTTCATCTTCCACTGTCTTGTTTACACTGGTTTTAGACTTATATTTTTAACCCAAACGTTTTATCATGCCCCTTCATTTATCATGCCTTCAGTCAGTTAGTCAGCATTAGATACTAAGTCGTGTCTGACTCTTTGTGACACCTGTAGCCTGCCAGGCTCCCCTGTCCACGGAACTCTCCAGGCAAGAATACTGGAGTGGGTTTCCATTTCCTCCTCCAGGGGCTCTTAACCCAGGGATCAAACCTGGGTCTCCTGCATTGTGGGCAGATTCTTTACCGTCTGAGCCACAAGGCATTAAAACCATTTAATTACACCTTACAATTAAGTTCTCACTCCTTAGCAAGGACTTGATGACTTCAGTTCCTTCCTGGAAATTCAATCTCATCTTTCTCTACATTAACCTTGAACACAAGTTAGCGTCCAGCCATGTACAAAGTCTTTCAGTTGTTTTGAATAGAAATGTGCTATTTAAAGGTGATGCTAAAGCTGAAGCTCCAATACTTTGGCCACCTGATGTGAACAGCTGACTTATCAGAAAAGACCCGGATACTCAGAAAGATTGAGGGCAGTAGGAGAAGGGGGCGACAGAGGATGAGATGGTTAGATAGCATCACCGAGTCAATGAACACGAATTTGGGCAAACTCCAGAGATAGTGGAGGACAGAGAAGCCTGGCATGCTGCAGTTTATGAGCTTGCAGAGTCGGATATGACTTAGCGATGGTACAACATTCAAAGGTTACAGAGTCTTTTGCAGAATAATCTTCTTGGAGCATCCTTCAGCTTCCTATCAAGCTCACAATCATTCATCAAGACCAACGAACAAGCCTCCCTTAACCTTCCCCGAATGACTCATGCACAGTTAATAGCCTGTCACTGATGGTGGTGGTAGGTGGTGTTTCTCAAGTCCTTGACAGTGTGATCTGAATTCAGATGGCTTCCCGACTCATTATGAAATCTGGTTGTGTTCTTACAGTGGACTCAGTAAGTAAATTATTGAGTTGTTCCTTTATTAATTCATGTCATTTATTTATCAATTCTCTACATAACTAGACTGCTATATAGGATTTTTTTTTTCATTTTAAGTACATGCTTTTCACAGTGCAGACCAGTAGATACCTGTTAAGTGATTGACTCTTTCATATCTGATGAGAAAAGAAAAGATTAAAGATAAAGAAGAGGATAGCATATAGCTGCACTGGGTTATATGCTCTGAAAGGGAGGGCATACTTCTGTGTATCACTTAATAAGACCAAACATCAGAGAAGCTGCTTCACTTGCAGATGAAAATAGTTCATTAGATTTTAGTCATTCTACTACTACTTAGTTTGTAGAACTTTCAGGAGGAATCTGATATGGGCTGAAGGGCATAGTGATATTTTCTCCAATTAAGCCCAAGTTTTTCAGAGGGATTTTCTTTGCATACTTAGCAAATTTAGAATGAACAAATTAAGGTTTACTGTAAAATTTAAAAATCATCCTACTACTATGTTATATATCTTTCCCTTTAGCCTAACTGTGCATATTAAACTCAATATTCACATTAAATGCAGGTCTAACTCACAAGCATAAAATAAATTTTCACTAATTAGTATACAGATAAATAACTGAAAAAAAAGCATATTTGCTAATTTTTTTTTAATTTTAAAGTATCTCATCAGTTTACTGTCATGACAATTGAGATTAGATACTGCCTATTGAGGTATTCAGTTTCTTCCTTTAAAGATAGTTATATTTTGAAAAGTCAAAGAACTTAACTTTCAGACTTTTTTCAAGTATATTCAAATGAACCAGAATACAAACTGCACTCTTCTTTCTTATTAATCTTACTAGTAATTCTTATGTCTCCTGACATTTTACTAATCTCCTATGTTTGTTTTAATTAGGTCAGAGTTTTTATTTTTGAGAATAAACACTTTAGAAGATAGTTTAATAAAATTCTCTTCATTGGGATAGAGATTATTGATCTTCCAGTAAGAGAAAAGGTGAAAAATTTACTAAAGTTTTAGATTCTTTCATGTATTACATATCAATCTCTTTTGAAAGCCTGAGTCCTAAGTGTTCATAATTACAATTTAAGTATTGGTGTTACCCTATATATTGCATGCTTTAATATTCTGGTCACAATACTTGGATAAAAAGTGTACAATTGCTTCCTTATAAAAATTTTTATCTGTTTTCCAATAGCTGCTTCCTTATATTTGTTTATCACTGAAAAATATGAAATGTGTACCATTGAAAAGATCAATATAACTCATTTTTTAAGCTCCTTGTGACAGACTTTCATGTTTACTGTCTGACAATCCCAACATGTTCATAATCAATAATCACAAGTTCCGTTGTCAGGCGGCACAGTGGTAAAGAATCTGCCTGCCAATGCAGGAGACACAAGAGACACAGATTTGATCCTTGGGTCAGGAAAATACTCTGGAGAAGGAAATGGCAACCAACTCCAGTATTCTTGCCTGGAAAATTCCATGGACGGAGGAGCCTGATGGGCTACAGTCCACAGGGTCACAAAGAGCCAGACACACCTGAACATGCACACATCACTCAAATATTAAAATACATCACACCATGGAATATTACTCAACCATTAAAAAGAATTCATTTGAATCAGTTCTAATGAGATGGATGGAACTGGAGCCCATTATACAGAGTGAAGTAAGCCAGAAAGATAAACACCAATACAGTATACTAACACAAATATATGGAATTTAGAAAGATGGTAATGATAAGCCTATATGCAAAACAGAAAAAGAGACACAGAAATACAGAACAGACTTTTGGACTCTGTGGGAGAAGGCGAGGGTGGGGTGTTTCGAGAGAAGAGCATTGAAACAAATATACTATCAAGGGTGAAACAGATCACCAGCCCAGGTTGGATGCATGAGACAAGTGCTCGGGCCTGGTGCACTGCGAAGACCCAGAGGGATCGGGTGGAGAAAGAGGTGGGAGGGGGGATCGGGATGGGGAATACATGTAAATCCATGGCTGATTCATGTCAATGTATGGCAAAAACCACTACAATGTGGTAAAATAATTAGCCTCCAACTAATAAAAATAAATGGGAAAAAATACATTATGAAATGCATCTTTTAGAGAAAATAATTATGGATAAAATTACACTAGAATTAGAATTAACTATAACAGTCACCGTTGTCTGTCTACTCGGCATCCAGTTCCAGCTCCTTCATTCCTAACAGAATCTGATTTTGCTCGTTGGGTGTCCCTATGTCATGCCGCCCAAGTGCCCAGGTAGGCATCGTTCACTCTCAGTATCATGGTAGAATTTGTTACTCCTAGGGTTATAGTCTCCTTGCTCATGATTAGTTTAAGAAAGACAATATGACCTAAATATACCCAGTGTCTTGCAAACAGAAGTATTCTGGTGGCTTCAGAGAAACGTTTTCTAACTGGAGGTGACCGCCAGATGAATCTAGCCCCTTCTCCGGGGGCCACTGTGTTGTCTGGGTGTCACAATTCAGACACGCTATAGCTATCATTCCAGTAGACTGAAGATGAGGGCAACCATACAAATGGCAGAGCAGAGACAGGAAAAGGGGTAAAAAAAAGAACCCAGGTCCTGAATTTTCATTCTTGAGCAAGAAGCAAGAATGAACCTACCCTGGAGGCATTTTCTTTTTCTGGACATGCTGTAATACATGAGCATGCTCTTCTTTAAGTTGTTTGAATTGGAGTTTCTGTTGCTTTCAATCAAAATCATTCTAACTTACAGCAGAGAGCTGAGCTGCCCTCACTGAACCAACAGGAAACGGCTGTCCTCTCGGGGTGGCCAGCACAAGCTAGGGTGATGTCCAGAACCTGGTCACGCCTCCTGCTTCTCACACTGGTGCTCTTTCCACCAGGTTATATGGCAGCTACTGCTCTGAAACCCACGCTATTTAATAATGGCAAACGATGGCTAATCAAGACGTCATCACAGGAAGGAGAATTCAACTACAAAAGAGCCTCAGACTGCAGGGAGGATGAAAGGTATCTCAGAAAACTCTTTACGTTATTACTCCAAAATTATTTTGAAGTTGTCTATTACAGAAAAAAAAGCACCAAAAAGGAAAATCTATTTTCAGGGCTAAGAAATGCAGAACATCAGTGCAAAGGAAAAATAAGCACTGAAACAGGAAATCTCTACAGCTCTTTCCTCCCTCCTCCCTCCTGCCCCTCATCCTGGTCTCTCTCTCTCTCAACATGTTTCGCTGACTCTAAAAACAAAAAGGCACGAAACAGCTCTGTCAGCCCCAGCATCATTCTCGCTCTGAGAGGCAGACCTTTGCTACAGAGACACTAGCAGAGACACCACAGCCTCTAGGACTTTACTTACTAGGTGCACAACTTTGAATCTTTTAGTGACAGTAATGGGTTGAATAGCGCCCCCTCCCAATGGTATATCCAGGTCCTAAACCCCAGACCATGTGAATGGGAATTTATTTGGGAAAAGGGGTCTTTGCAGGTGTGATTAAGGGTAGGATCTTGAGAGGGGAGCACCCTGGATTCAGAGAGGACACCGCAGCTGATTACCAGAGTCCTGAGATCAGAGGAGGAGACGGAGCTGTGAGGCAGGATACAGTGGATGCGGCCACATGTGTGTAGACTGAACGGACCCCTGGAGCCACCAGAGGCCGAGGATCCTCTCAGAGACTCTGGGCTGCAGCCCAGCCAACATCCTGACCCTTGACCTCTGACCCTCAGAAATGGGAGAAAATAAACTGCAATCTTAAGACAAATGGAAAATTCTGAAAGAGATGGGAATACCAGACCACCTGACCTGCCTCTTGAGAAACCTGTATGCAGGTCAGGAAGCAACAGTTAGAACTGGACATGGAACAACAGACTGGTTCCAAATAGGAAAAGGAGTACGTCAAAGCTGTATATTGTCACCCTGCTTATTTAACTTCTATGCAGAGTACATCATGAGAAACACTGGGCTGGAGGAAGCACAAGCTGGAATCAAGATTGCCGGGAGAAATATCAGTAACCTCAGATATGCAGATGACACCACCCGTATGGCAGAAAGTGAAGAACTAAAGAGCCTCTTGATGAAAGTGAAGGAGGAGAGTGAAAAAGTTGGCTTAAAGCTCAACATTCAGAAAACTAAGATCATGGCATCCAGTCCCATCACTACATGGCAAATAGATGGGGAAACAGTGGAAACAGTGGCTGACTTTATTTTTGGGGGCTCCAAAATCACCGCGGATGGTGATTGCAGCCATGAAATTAAAAGACGGCTTGCTCATTGGAAGGAACATTATGACCAACCTAGACAGCATATTAAAAAGCAGAGACATTACTTTGTCAACAAAGGTCCTTCTAGTCAAAGGCTATGGTTTTTCCAGTGGTCATGTATGGATGTGAGAGTTGGACTATAAAGAAAGCTGAGCTGAAATGAACTGAAGACAAATCTGCAGTAGTCTGTTCAGCTAACCTAGGAAACTTACATGATTCAGTTCAGTTCAGGTCAGTTACTCAGTCGTGTCTGACTCTTTGCAACCCCATGGACTGCAGCACGCCAGGCCTCCCTGTCCATTGCCAACTCCCAGAGTTTACTCAAACTCATGTCCATTGAGGCAATGATACTATCCAGCCATCTCGTCCTCTGTCGTCCCCTTCTCCTCTCGCCTTCAATCTTTCCCAGCATCAGGGTCTTTTCAAATGAGTCAGCTCTTTGCATCAGGTGGCCAAAGTATTGGAGTTTCAGCTTCAGCATGAGTCCTTCCAATGAACACCCAGGACTGATCTCCTTTAGGATGGACTGGTTGGATCTCCTTTCAGTCCAAGGGACTCTCAAGAGTCTTCTCCAAGATGATTACACAATGTTATTTGAATCTGGACAGCCAATTTGTGCTTTAAAGTCAGTTGTCTTGAATGAAGGTAAAATGACAGGAAGAAAATGACCAAAAAATGTCTATATAGACCTATTTCTCTAGTAAGATATTAGTTTCCTAAGAACCAAAGAACATGTCTGTATTTACTTTGAGTTACCTAAAGCATAGCTAACATCAGAAAGTGTCTAAACGTAGTTCTCAAAATTGATAGACTCCATGAGAAAAATCACATGGTTACCCCAGCAAGCTAAAAAAAAAAATAACATCATTGATAGAGTTCAATACCTTTATGAGAAAAAAACCCCAAATATATGAAGTATAGAAAGGGATTTTATTTAAAATTGATTCACCAAAACTTATTTTACTTTATGCACAAGTACTAGACTCAGTCCCTTCACTACTGGAAGCACGACAAAGGTGCTCTTGGTCAGGTGGCACAGGTCCTGGGCAGGAAGGTGAGAAAAGGACCAAGAAAGGAGGAGACATAACTAGCCACGTTTGCAGAAAATATGATCACTGATATGTACATACTAACAGTGTTAAGAGAAAAAAAAACTATTAAAACAACAAAAGTATATGGCAGTTATCAAATATAGTTAACGCAAGAGACCAGCAGGATCTGTATACACTAACAACTGTTAATTAGAAAAAATTACCTTCACTATAACAAGAAAAACTGTAAAGTACCTAGGGATTTTGTTGGAGAAAAATTTAAAACTTAAAGAGAGAAGCTAAAGTGAAGTGAAAGTGTTAGCTGCTCAGTTGTGTCCGACTCTTTGTGGCCCCATGTGTAGCCCACCAGGCTATAGTCATGGAATGGAATGCCATGGAATTATCCAGGCAAGAATACTGGAGTGGGGTGCCATTCCCTTCTCCAGAGGATCGGAACTCAGAGCTCCTGCATCCCAGGAAGATTCTTTACTGTCTGAGACACCAGGGAAGCCCAGAGTAAGAAAAGCATACTCCATGCCCTTAGGTAAACTGCTAAGGTGCCTTTATAAAGTAAGAACTGACCGTGTTTGGGAAACAATTGCTCTAACAAATGCTATAACATCATGTGATCTGGCGGCAATTTAAGACAAGAGGCATGTTAGTGGTCCAAGAACAAACATGCAGGCAGTACAGAGTAGAGAGATCAGAGAAAAACGTATGTGTGTGAGTATCATCTCCTGGGAAGCCCTGAGAAATACATGCCACCACAATAACTGAGAGAATAGCTCATTTAACAAATAGGCGAGGGTGGGATGTCCTGAGAGAACAGCACTGAAACAGGTATACTATCAAGGGTGAAACAGACCACCAGCCCAGGTTGGGTGCATGAGACAGGTGCTCAGGGCTGGTGCGCTGGGAAGACCCAGAGGGATGGGATGGGGAGGGAGGCGGGAGGGGGGATCAGGATGGGGGGATCAGGATGGGGAACACATGTAAATCCATGGCTGATTCATGTCAATGTATGGCAAAAACCACTACAATATTGTAAAGTAATTAGCCTCCAACTAATAAAAATAAATGGAAAAACAAAAACAAAAACAAATAGACTAGTGAAAACTGGGTCCCTAAGTATGAAAAGAAAAATGGAGTCCCTAACGTCATATAAGATCTGGACAGCAGATAGATGAAAGACAAAACTATAATCCTAATTGAATAAAATGTTGGATGATACCTTTGTGATGTATGGTGTAGGGAAGTATTTCCTAAAGAAAGCTGCTGAAGCCCAACTCATGACAAATTTGAATATGTCCAAGATTGCAGATTTCTGTTTAATACTGGACTCCATAAAGTGAATAGACAGTTGACAGACATGAGAATTTATTTATAACATCTAAAACTGAAGTAAGACTAGTGTTTAGAATAGACAAGAAAACCTCATAAAACAGCCAGAAAAATAAAGGGATCCCAGTATGACATGGACCAAACAGTTCACAGAAGAATAAATTTGGAACACAATTATGCACAGGAAGAAGTTCTCAAATTCATTGGTAATAGAAAAACATTATGTTCAAACACAATTGAATATCACTTCACACTCACCAAATTGGGAAAACTTTATGAATAATAGTAGGTGTCAATGAAAATGTGAGAATACAGAACCGTCATGTACCCAGTAGATATATAGAGTGGAGATGCTTTCTGGAAATTCATCTGGTTGGACATATTCAGGCACTCCCACACTCAACACAATGATCTCATTCTTTTTATATATCCCAGAAAATTGCTCGCCTTAGGTCATAAAGACACAGAACCAAAATCTTAATTACTGCACAGTCTGAGGTAATGAGCTGTAGGTGGCTATCTAGTTTCTATCACTGGGAAAAATGGAGAAGTAAAATACAATGGATGTAAACTATGGGGTACAATGTAACAGAAGCAACTGACAAATAGGTCTTAAAAGTCATAATGCAGCAAGAATTAAAAATAAGAAACACAATAAATTATAATACAATATTACTTAAGTGAATTTACAAAGCAGGACATGTTCAAGAAATCAACAGTATACACTTATAAGATTCACAAAAAGGTTCCCATCAAACTCATTATAATGATAATGGAAGTGGAGAGATGAGTGGGATTAAGGAATGAGATTAAAGTAGATTGATTAATCAAATATTATAGAGATGAATGATGATAGCAATTAAATCAATCTTTGCAGCTGAGTTCTATCACACTAGAAAAACAGAAACAAGGAAGGAAGGAGGGAAAGGGAAGAAAGGGAGGGAGAGAGGAAAGGAGGGAGGGAGGGAAATCCACTTCCTATAGAAAGTCAACTGAATGATATGTGAAATTCTAGCAGGTCAACTGCTATTAATTATATGACAATTACAACTTCCCAGCGCTCGGAGTTAGTCTTCTGCTTAACTCTCTATGGCCTAGTATGTGATAACTCCTAATATAGCTAATGGGAACAATTATGTTTCTAAGGACACAGAGTGGAAAAGAGTACGATCATTGTTTTACTTGTTTAGCAGCTAAGCTGTGTCCAACTTTCTGCAACCCCCTGGACTGTAGACTCCGCTGTCCATGGAATTTCCTAGGCAAGAATACTGGAGTGGGTTGCCATTAAAGTGAAAGCAACATTCCAATTATTGTTTGAATGTGATTAAAGTGCATAAAATATCCAAGCTTTGGGGATAATAATGCGTCTGACCTCATGAGTTTACTTGCAAGGTGGAATTCGAATAAAAGAGAGCAAAGTTGGCTTTTAGGTCCACCATCAGCGAGTCGGCTGTACCAGCTCTAAGACTAGGAGAACTTCATGATGGCTCCAGGATTAGGACAATTCCCACTTAACCAAGAAAACCTTTTTATGAAAGGGTAAAAGGATTAGTGGAGAATTACAGGCTACTGCAAATCCGATTAAATTTTAATTTCATAGTACCCGGATTTCTATGATTAACTTGTTTCAAAGGAAAAGTAGGGGAAAAATAGTTGCATAACACTTAACAATCTCTCTCTTTCTCTGTCTCCAAATAAATGGGGGGAAAACATTAATTTCCCTGAATATTGTATATAAGGAATTCAATCACCTCTTCAGGACAGACATCAAATTATGTATGAAAAGAATTTTTACACATAATTTAACAAATGCAATAATTATCATCAAAACAAGAATTTCACTGACTCTCAAAGCCTATGGTTCCCTAAACTAGAATATGTTCTCTAAATAAAATCAGGTTAGAGGCTATTATTGGTCTGTAACTTAAGACTGTTTCATGGGCAATTAAAATTTTACCTTTTGTTACTGAAGTATTAGATGTAAAAAGGATTTATAATTTTTTTAATTTTATATAAATTTGAAACAAATATTAAATGTCATTATTTATAAAATAAAAGATGCTATATAGATATTTATAGCAAGGTACAAAGTAATAATTCAAGAATAAAGTCTCACTGAAACATCCTTCAAATTGTAAGTTGTAAATAAATATGCATTCATTACTTGAAATATAATACATTACATTCCATTAATGGTAGAAAAACAATTTATCCTCAGTGAACATTATGCAATTATCATTTCTCCTGCTGATATTACAACAATTAAGTAGATTTTGTTAATGGGTAAAAAGAGATTTTTAAAAACTCCAGATGCATTGATGATATTCTGAAATAATAATTAAGGGTATTGGCTCTAAATCCATTAAATATGTGTAAAAATGCTTCAGAAATGATGGAAATGATGCCATAACAAAATCACACTGTTGAATATTCTTTCTCAAATTACTATCTGATTTACCATGGAAAATGGCTTGTTTGAAACTACAAATTACTTTATCATGCAAATTGGTCTCAGAATTTTTCTAAAGTTGGTATGAAAAATGTCCCTGGTTTCAAAGATGCAAAATCTGAGGCAGAAATGACTTGTATAACCATAACTGTTTTACATTTACACATCATCTTACATGAAATTGTCATCTCACTTTCTGAGCTATAATATTATTTGCATTTTACAGATAGGAAAGTGAGAGAAAGACACTGTTTAAATCACACTATGCTTCCCCTGATGTAGTACCACTGTGGATGACCGCCTACACACAAGTGAGTAGTTTAAAAAAGTGAACAAAGACAGTAATTTTCCTAACATAAATCCTACTGCTGCATACTCTAAATCAAGCCCAGAATACTCTTACAGGTATTTTCTAAGAGTGTGATTCCATATTTCTCAGTGAAGAGATGACTCTCATGGACCAGTAGGTAATAAACAAATCCTGATGACTGAGTGGTTGCTTTTCTAAGACTTCCTTAAACCACACAGAATGATCATTACTGAAGATTACTTAGATGCTGCAAAATTTCAACTGGGCTTGACTCAAATACTACAAAGATAAAGTCTAACTCTGCAAGTTCCCTATTATTTCAAGAGCACAACTTCACAAATTCTCTCTATCCAGAAGTCTTTACCCATAGCCTTTCTTGCTGATCTCCACCTCTGTCAGTCAAGTGCATCCAGCCTTGGACATAGCCCCCTTCATATTATCCTACATCAAGCCAACATTTTGTATTCCATTTCTATGAGTCTTCCCTGAATGACTAGCACTAGCACTCAGATATTATGAGACAATTAATAATGACCATGGATTAATTGTGACTGCTGCAGGAACCAAGGTGTGTGCCCATGGAACCTTCTGTTCAAGAAACTGAGATGTCTTCAAACTAAAGGATTATAGGAGGATGAATGAATGAATGAGTAAATACACAAGTGGATACAATGCCTTAACCTGAATAAGTGAATATCACTCTGGGAACTTCTGGAGGGATTTCAGGAGGATCCACACCGATGATTATTCTTCACATTAGTGCCCAGGAGGTGCTCATCTAAGCATTAAGCCATTTCTTCATGGAATCAAAGTGAAAACCTTCAAGACACCACATTGTACACAGTGCTGCTTTCACATCTCCCGATGCTTTTGCTTCTAGAGTTAAGGATATGCTCTATTTATAGGTGGCTAGTCTTTGTAAGGACATTTTCACCTTTTCCCCAATTCTCTTGGATGTTTACATATAGTTAAATACTGATAAGTCCAATAGGAGTAAAGTGGATGGAATAAGGTGATGTTTTCAATGTCAGGTTGTCGGGGATTTAGAAATAAGACTGGTCCCAAAATGAGCATTGCTTTTCTTGCAACATGTAGAATGGGAACTTCGCATAGGTCTATCTTCATTCATCCTTTTAAGGGACTTTTATTTATATTTTCCTCCCCACAGACTGCACTCATATTTACTTTATTAAAATTTCTATAAACTGTTTCTTTTTCATCTGCTTAGGAAATTAAGGAAAATTTATTAGCTGATTCTATGTAAATTGCTTTAGCTCAGTTTTCATTGAGGATAAATTTGTTTTGAATATCTGTTATGACAATTATATACAGCTACATTTTCAACCCTAATGCATTTTTAATAACTCGCTTCAGCAGCTAGTGATTTGAATTTCAAATTTCTTTCTACCAAGAAGTAAAAAAAAGTACATACCATCTTATGGCAGTTTCATATAAAAATTGATTTATGCTGCAAGATCTCTCTCACAGTAAACATATCAAATGTCTAAATGAGATCATTAATACTCATAAGCTCTAGAATATGTATGTTCCACATAGAGTATAGCATTAATTTAAACCTGGTGCAGAAATAATTGTATCTTTAGATTATTTTTCAGAAGCCCCTCACTTAGGTTGGAAACAGTTCACTTGACTGATTATTTTAATTAATTGCTATCAAACACTACAGAGTACTTTAGAGCATATCAAAATAACTGACTAATCACAAGTTTTAGGTATTTAAACATTAACAAATTGAACAATTTGGGAACTCCATAAAGGTCTATATCTTTGCTGCTGCTGCTGCTGCTAAGTCGCTTCAGGCGTGTCCGACTCTGTGCGACCTGATAGACGGCAGCCCACCAGGCTGCCCCGTCCCTGGGGTTCTCAAGGCAAGAACACTGGAGTGGGTTGCCATTTCCTTCTGTATCTTTAGGCCATCTTGAAAATGAAGTCTCCCCCCCTCCCCCGCCCAGTTCTGGTGATCTGATAATTGGACTGACCATCAGTGCTTGAGGGAAAACCAAGATTTTAAATATGCCACATTGTTTCATACAGAGACCTTTCTTCAGCGACCTATCAGAGGCTGTTGCTGTGGCTCAGTCTCTGAGTCTTGCCCGACTCTTTGTAGCATACCAGGTTCTTCTGTCCTCCACGATCTCCCAGAGTTTGCTCAAAGCCATGTTCATTGAGTTGGTCATGCAATCTAACCATCTCATTCTCTGGGTTGTCTTCAATCTTTTGTCTCCCCTTTTGTCTTCAGTCTTTCTCAGCATAGGTTCTTATGATCTCGTGGCCAAAGTACTGGAGCTTCAGCATCAGTTCTTCCAATGAATATTCAGAGTTAGGACTGACTGGTTTCATCTCCTTGCTGTCCAAGGGAGTCTCAAGAGTCTTCCCCAGCACTAAAATTCCAGAAGACTTTAGAATTATCCCTTTAGAATTATTACATTTTTCAGCTAGTAATATATTTAAAGAGTCTTGGTAGTGACTATATATTTTATAATAAATAATACTGGTTAGGATTTTTATGTTTATTTTACTAGCAGTTCCTCATTTAAATGGGACTTTTCATAATATTCTAACATTCCTTGAATTAGCTGTTTTGTTTTGTTTTTTCAGTCCAAGTTTCCACTTTTTGGTTTGTAACTCTAGATAAATTTATAATTGAAATATCTGTGAAATATCCTGATGTCACCCTAAGGCTGGAACTAAGGTCAGTGTCTTTTAGAGAAAATGGTTTATTTTATACTGATAAGGGGCTTCCCTGATAGCTCAGTTGGTAAAGAATCTGCCTGCAATGCAGAAGACCCCAGTTCAATTCCTGGGTCAGGAAGATCCTCTGGAGAAGGGATTGGCTACCCACTCCAGTATTCTCGGGCTTCCCTTGTGACTCAGCTGGTGAAGAATCCTCCTGCAATGTGGGAGACCTGGGTTTGATCCCTGCGTTAGGAAGATCCCCTGGAGAAGGGAATAGCTACCTACTCCAATATCCTGGCCTGGAGAATTCCATGGTCTATATAGCCCATGGGGTCGCAAAGAGTCAGACACAACTGAGCAACTTTCACTTTCATTTCACTTCAAGGCTTTTACAGATGTTAATATACACTCATCTTCACTCTGTTCAATTCTGTTCATTCATTCTGTTCAACTGATCTCCTGGGTAGTTTCACTATAATCTGGTTGCACTTGCAACTGTTTAATAGTAGATACATGTACATACCATATGTAAATACCTCAAAATCTAACATGTGAACAAATCACCTTATCTTCACCCTGTCTCTGTGAACATCACGACCACCCATCCCTCATCCAGTTCCTAAAAGTATCAAGTCTCATTCCTGTCTCTTCCATCTCCCCGATATCCGATCAGTCACTGAGTCTTTTTTCTTATTGCAGGTGCTTTACGATGTCGTGTTAGCTCCTCCTGCACAACAGTGCGCATCAGCTGCATGTGGACACGCGCCCTCCCTCGTGGCCCTGCGCTCCCCAGCCCGGCCCTCTGGGTCAGCCCCGGGCTGTACTGCGGTTCCCGCTGTCACACGTGGCAGTGCGCGCATGTCAGCGCCACTCTCCCAGTCCGCCCCATCCTCCCCTTCCCCCGTGAGTCACACGATCATTCTCTACATTGGCATCTCTATGCCTGCCCTGGAAATAGGTTCATCCATACCATTTTCTAGATCCCACATGTATGTGCTAATATACGACATTTGTTTGTCTCTTTCTGACTTTCTTCATTCTGTATGACAGACTCTAGGTCCATCCACGTCTCTACTAAATCTTCCTAATTCTCCTTGACTGTACCTGGAAAATATCACCAAAATCTATCTCCTCTCCACTCACTTCACCTTTCTCCATTCAGGAGTGTGTTGTCTATTTTGGGGAAACGACAGTATTACAACATCAATTATATTGTTTCTCTGGGTATATTCGATTAGCTTATCCATTTGATGTGATGTCACACAAACTATTTTTTTCTAAATACATATTTGAAGATATGAAAAACCATTTAAAACCCTTCACAACTGCTCTGTTGCTTAAAGGACAAAGGTTAAAGTCACATAGAAGGCATTTATGACCCTTCACTGACCCCATCCACGTCCTTCGAGCTTACCATCCATCACCATAGTCCTCCTCTCAAGCTTTGCCAACACTAGACAGATTCCTCAGATTTTCTTCAACTCACCATGCAGTGTAACTTTCCACTATGTTTAATCACCTTTTCTCCCTCATTTAATGGATTCATCTCCATTATTTTGCTTTGTCAAAAACAGAGCGATCTAAAGAAGCCCCTTGGAAAGTCCTGTTATCCAGAGGTAGACAACTGTTCCCTTGTACTTTTCTTACCACATTTCATCATATTTCATTATAGTATGCTATTTATAACCTTACTTTCTCAGACTGTAAAAACATAGACAATAATGATAATTAACTCTTAACATTTTCTGACCACTCTAGTCTCCAAAGAGTTCACAGGTAGTATCTTATTTATGGCTTATAATTCCTAGAGAAGGAGGGCAACTCTCCCTACTGAGGAAAGAAGAAGAGCATCTTATCTTCATCTTCTGAACTTCAGTGTCAGTTTTGTCACTAGACAGTGTAGTCTCACAGAGCTATGTATCTCGTTGCTGCTGTTCAGTCACTAAGTCGTGTCTGACTCTTTGCGACCACAAGGACTGCAGCATGCCAGGCTTCCCTGTCTTTCACTGTCTCCCAGAGTTTGCTCAAATTCATGCCCATTGAGTCAGTGATGCTATCTGACCATATCATTTTCTGCTGCCTGCTTCTATTGCCTCCAATCCTTCCCAACATCAGGGTCTTTTCCAATGAGTCAGCTTCTTGCATCAGGTGGCCAAAGTATTTTACATATCTTTTTAAAATAGCACTTTATTTGTTATACCGAATTGGGTTTGATTGTCACTTCCCAATATTCAGGGCAAGGTTCTTTTCCTTCGTAGCAGAATGGAAATTACTCTTATAGGCAAGATGCACCTGTATGTTCCTTATCTCATCCAGTGAAAGCAAATATTTACATGGAAAGTTTTTACTTAAACTTGAGCAACATCAGAGTTGCCTAAAGGTGATATAATTTTGATGGCTAGGTACAACTTTATCATGTGTGGGTGATAAAGAATGGCAGTATTGAGTAATAGAAGAGATGATAAATGAGACTTTAAATAATGCTAGCTGTATATTAAAAAAAAAAAAGAAGCAAAAATCAGTGTCACAGAGCTAGTTAAGACTGTAGGAAGAAGTAGTGAGGTTGACACAAATATTTTGGTTTGGATGCCTAAGAGACATTTCACATTTAACATATACAAAGTGGAAAGCTTGTGATTTTTTTTTTTATTACTCTAAGCCTATAATAAGACAGCCAGTCAAGCATTAGGCAAAGCTTGCTAAAACAGTATCAAAATAAGAGAAGAGACCATTTATATATTTTCCTGAAAATACCCCTTAAGATTTCTTATTACTGATGAATCATGACGAAATTGTTCTTCCATATCAGAACTGGTCTAACCTCATGGTATTAGTTTGCAATCACCAAAGAAAAAAATAAGACAAAATTTCTGAAAGGAAATTTATATCACTAGGAAACAGAATTAGGCTCTCGAATGCTGTGAAAGATAAGTTGTAATAATAGAAAACTTTAATCTTCCTAACACAGCCACCAGAAAAGTAAATTTTAGCTGTCACATACACTGAATCTAGTTATTAATGTGCTTTAGGAAGCTCCAAGCTACAGCCAGTGATATCTGTTTAGTTATTTATTAGAAGAGGAACCATTCCTATTCTCACTGTGCACCACAGGATCTTTCGTGACTCAATTTTCACAGACTGGAGAAAGCTCACATACATAAATTGTGTATGTTTTAAAAGCATTAGTGATAGTTTTCTAACATTAATTTTTATTTAACCCATTTATATCTACGGTCATTTTTTCTTCTTCTTTTGTTAAAATGAATGCTTTCTGGTTCTGTTAAAGACCAAACCCTATCATTAAACACAGGAAACTTCTAATCATCACATCTTTGGTCTACTAGATTATTCCCACTGGCATATAAGGATATTAAATACATTTCATATTTAAAAAACGCATCTGTTTTATATAGGCTCAATTTTATAGCAAAACATCTTGAAAATAATTGCCTGGGTCGCTGTCTGTTTTTTACCCCTCAATCTTCTGTAAGCTACTCCAAGTGAAATTAGTCCCCATATTTCACTGAAAAAACTCTTGGCAAAGCCATTGAAGACCATGTTATAAATCCAACAGTCCCTCTTCTGTCACCTTTCTCAATCTCTACAACTAGACACAGATGACCACTCGCTCAAAAACTTTTTTTAATGTATGTTCAAGTGTTTTTAGCAGTTTTCTCTTAGTTTTCAGTGGTCTACCCTCCAAGTTATTCTTCCCCACTACTGCCCGCTGTTCTCAGCTTTCTCTCCTGGCCCCTCCATCTCTGCTAATCCTCTAAGTGTGGGAATGTTACTTATCTCCTTTTTCTTCGTTTTCTCCTAACAACATTTTACCCAGTGCTCCAGAGTAAAGTACTGTCAACATGCCAATGGCAGTCAAATGAATAACTTTATCGTGACATTTCTCCCACTCAAGGCCACATCTGTTTATCTAATTGACTACTTGACATTTTAGTTTGAATGCCTAATAAACATTTCAAATTTAACATATGCTAAGTGAAGTCTTCTGATTTGTACTCAAAGGCTGCTCTTCTATCTTCCTCATCTTCATAAAATGCACCATCCTTATCTCTGTTGCTCAAGTATATGAGTCCAACCCTTCATTGACACACTACATTTAATCCGTAAGTATTTCCAGTCTGTTTTCACCAACTATATCCAAAATTTGTCCTTTAACCTCCAACTTCAATACTATCACATTCATTGAAGTTACCATCATATCTAGTCTAGACGAATAATGGCCAATATTTGCTAAATTAACCATACGACATTTTTGTCTAGTTTTGGTTTTCAGTTTTGGCTTTATCAGTCTGATAAAGTGAGTTGGAAAGGGTTTCCTCTTTATATTTTCCTTAAGAATTTATGTGGGATTCTTTTTTTCACTTTAAATATGTTATAGTATTAACAAGTGAAATGATATGGTGATCAAGTTTTCTTGGTGAGAAAATCATTGAACTGTAAACTCACAGTTTTTATTAGATCTTGAGCTACTCAATAAGCCTGGGTAATTTGTGTTTTTCTAGGAGTTTATCTATTTCATTTAATTTGTCAAAAATGTTAAATCACATTTGCTCACAATATACTCTTATTATCCTTTAAATATTTGTAGAATTTGTAGTGAATAACCCCTCTACTCGTCCCAGTCTTTGATTTTTTAAAATATTTTTTTCTTGATAAATTTGGTTAACAGTTTATCAAGTAAATTTTTTTTTTTTGGGGGGTAAAAGAAGCGGCTATGGACTTTATAAAATTTCCTTATGATTATTTTGGTTTCTATTTCATTGATATTTTCTCCTCCATTTATTGTTTCTTTGTAATGTAAGAACTTACAGATATACATTTCCCTGTAAGTACTCATGCAGTTCTATATTCCACACATGCTGATATTTGTACTTTTATGATTTTTGAGTTTAGAATATTTTCTAATAGCCTCTGTGACTACTGCATTTCCTTTTTATTACCCCTCGGAATATGCTAATTCCCAAATAATTAGAGTTTACTTGATAACACTAACTTCTAATTTAAATTATTTATGGTCAGAGAACACACTTTTTATGACTTCAACCCTTTTTAATTGATTAAGACTTGTTCATATTGAATTGAAGTTATCTGTGTATGTGTGTTTTCATTGGAATAGAAGCTCTTTCAGGGTACTTGTATCTCTGTATCCCCAGTGAAGAGCCATATCCCCAGTGCAAGGCATAAATCAGATACCTTACCTCTGTCTGAACTATTAACCCTAATAAGTGGTTATAATACTGGAATCACTGCAGATGGTGATTGCAGCTATGAAATTAAAAGACGCTTACTCCTTGGAAGAAAAGTTATGACCAACCTAGAGAGCATATTAAAAAGCAGAGACATTAGTTTGCCAACAAAGGTTCGTCTAGTCAAGGCTATGGTTTTTCCAGTGGTCATGTATGGATGTCAGAGTTGGACTGTAAAGAAAGCTGAGTGTAGAAGAATTGATGCTTTTGAACTGTGGTGTTGGAGAAGACTCTTGAGAGTCCCTTGGACTGCAAGGAGATCCAACCAGTCCATCCTAAAGGAGATCAGTCCTGGGTGTTCACTGGAGGGACTGATGTTGAAGCTGAAACTCCAACACTTTGGCCACCTGATGCGAAGAACTGACTCATTTGAAAAGACCCTGATGCTGGGAAAGATTGAGGGCAAGAGGAGAAGGGTACGACAGAGGATGAGATGGTTGGATGGCATCACCAACTCGATGGACATGGGTTTGGCAGATTCCGGGAGTTGATGATGGACAGGGAGGCCTGGTGCGCTGCAGTTCGTGGGGTCGCAGAGTTGGACACAACTGAGCGACTGAACTGAATACTGAAATGTTGCCATTTGTCAAGTAAAAGATGGCTGAGTATGAGTGCACAGACTCTAGATGCACTGGCTAGAGAGCCGGCAGCCAGGATACATCAATGACCAGCAGGCAAGCATTCTGACCAGGAATCCACAGAACATATACTATGCTCAGTCTTTCCAAATTTTACTCAATAACTAAATGTCACAGACTTACCTGGCAGTTTCTTACTAAGTCAGGTTTAAATCTATTGCCACGATCTTTATCATCATACAAAATATCACCATGACTTCAGGCTACAAATATCTTTTCCTCTAAAAATAGACATGTAATATAACGATTTTAAAATCCATGTACTCAAGAGAAAACCAAACTCCCCTGAGCTTATAAGTGTTTTGGCAGGAACTTAAACTTGGATTCTTCAGTCATAAATGTGTATTAATATATAGAATACCTCATAGAGAGTTAAAGAAGTTCACATTTTAAGCCTTATGATATAGGTTCAAGTCTAATACAAATGACTGCTAGCTATTTGTATAATACAATTGGTTAGCACATTATTGCTGAATAATCTCTTTTTAATAGATTTTACTTTTTTCGAGCAGTTTTATGTTCACTGCAATACTGAGCGGAAATTACAGAGATTTCTCTTTTATTGCCTGCCTCCACATGCACGTGGGCTCCCCAGGTGGTGCAGTGGTAAAGAATCCACCTGTCAACGCAGGAGACACAAGAGAGGTGGGTTCAATCCGTGGGTCAGGAAGATCCCTTGGAGGAGTGCACGGCAACCCACTCCAGCATTCTTGTCTGGAGAGGACCATGGACAAAGGAGCCTGGAGGGCTACAGTCCATGAGGGTGCAAGAGTCGGATATGACTGAGCACACACACACGGACGGCCTCTCCCATTAGCAACACCCTCAACAGATGGCACATTTGTTATAACTCACGAATGAATCTACTTTAATACAACATAATCACCCAAAGTTCATATTGTAGAGCAAGGTTCACTCTTGGTGTTGTATATTTTATGGCTTTTGACAAATGTATAATGACATACGTTCACCATTAGAGTATCATAAAGGGTAGTTTCACTCTCCTAAAAACCTTTGTTGTTGTTCTGTTGTTAAGTAGTGTCCAACTTTTGCGGTCCCAAGGATTGCAGCAAGCCAGGGCTTCCCTGTCCTTCACAAAAAATCCTTGGTGCTATGCTTATGTATCCCTGCCACCTTCCTCATCCCTGGAACGCACTCTATTTTTTAATAAAAGAAGAAATTAGAACTATGTATCACATGAAATAAATTCCACAGACTCATTACATTATTCAGAGTAACTTATTTTGTGATACTGCTGCGAAGGAATTAAAGTCTTTCCTGAGCTTATGTGGGCATTCTGTCAAAAAGCAACTCTATTCCACAGTTCTGCATTCTGATCATGAATCCTCCACGTTACTATCAAATACCTAACTCATTCTGACATTATCACCAGAGATAACTTTCAGCAGCACATTCAGCATCATTCTACGGTGATTTCTCACATACTTTTAACTTTCAACTCATACTCACATATTTTTAGGAAATTGATATTTGACTCATAGAATTTATGCCACATCTCTACCTATCAGCATAGACAATGATCGCTTTCTTATTGAGTTGTAAACAGCAAGTGCTTTGTACATTAACAGTGGCATTAACACTGCTCACACCACCCTCAAAAGTTTTATCTCCTAAACATTGCCCACAGTTAAAATCAAAGTAACAAATGCACAATTAACCTGAACAGAGGGAAACTGCCTACTCAGCACCTTGGGAAATGATCTGGTTGAGTTATGAGGCATCTCATTTTGCAAAGTAGCAATAAAAATGAGCCTTTCATTTTGCAGAGGTACCACTGGCGTTTACAGCAGATGATTAAAATAAAGGAGAAAAATAACTTTTGCATTTTATCAGCACAGGGATGTTTTATCCTGGCCGTGCATTCTGGCCTCTGCAGATTTCATCTATCAAAAGAAATGTCTCCACAGTTGTTGCCAAGGGTCCAGTTACTCCCCAGAGATTCCAGACACCGTGACTTACCTTATGAAAGTTCCTGAAATATGCTGCCTTCTCATCGGGAAATTTTTCTAGCCTTCTGGGTCCTTTACTAGATGCTTTCTTGAAAACCAACCAGCATCGTCTGAAAATCTGAAAGGAAATAAAGGAATCTTACTATTTCTCTTTTTACATGCATTTAGTAGCATCAAGGGTTTATCTATTCAACTAAGCTAGTGGGAATGAACTATTTTAAATGCAGTTATTTTACAGAGAGAAAAAATCAGGATCATAGGCATGTTATTCTTTCAAATATCAGCAAAAATTTAAAACAATATTAAATATAAAATTTTATGTGAAAAAATTTTGTGTTGTGAGATTGTCAGTGCACTGGTTCCAATCTTCTTCAGTCTAATTAAATCATCTGGGTATCAACACCATACAAAATTCTTACCATTCTAGTGACATACAATTCTGTTTTCCATGATAATGAAGTAACAATTTACTAACTTAAGCACTTTCATAATGCTCAATTTCCTATCTTTGGAGAGACATCACATTTAAAAATTAACTTATCTTGTACTATTAATTTTAAAAACCCCAAATGCTCATATATTACTTTAGAAAATGAAAGAGAAATGTTTTTTATACTGGACGCATCTGTTTCACCCGTTTATACTTTCATAGAAACTAGCATTTATTAAATTTTTATTGGTGCAATAGGCATTTAAAAATAAATCTTAAATAAATTAAAAAATTTAGACACATTTAATCCTCATATTCACTATATTAGGTTGCCGGCGCTTTAGGATAAAGATAGTTAAAAGTATCAGGATTTGAATATACATCTGTCTGAACAGACATCTCTTCCACTTTGGTTAAAAAAAAATATATAGGGCTGTGTATTACACAAACACAGGCCCTTCTCTCTGGGCTGCATCCTGACTGACAGGACTGATTCTTACACTATCAACTCATGCCCACCTTGTCACCCTCCCTCCACGGGCATGTTTAAGGCAAAGTAATTACAGGAGTCGCCTTTTCAACCACTGAAGAGGTCCAGAAATACAAATTTCCTATTTGAAATCTTTACAGAAATTCATAATTTTGCGGGAGTTAACATTCTCTATGGCCAAAAAATCAGATCAGCCTATTGCTCTTCTATTTCTTTACTTAAACTGCAAAGTGGCTATGCATGTGCAGGTTAAGTAACTCCAGTTGCATCCAACTCTTGGCAACCCCACGGACTGTAGCCCCCCAGGCTCCTCTGTCCACGGGATTCTCCAGGCAAGAACACTGGAGTGGGTTGCCATGCCCTTCTCCAGGGGATCTTCCCAACCCAGGGATTGAACTGGCATCCCTTATGTCTCCTGTATCAGTAAGCAGGTTCTTCACCACTACTGCCACCTGGAAACTAATGCAGGCCAGATACGGTAATTCCTCTGGAGTGTGCAATTGTTTTGTTTTTCACTAGAAGACAGTCTTTACCCTATTCAAAGGGACTCAGAACAGTCACATGAAGACCGTTCATCATAAAAGCAGAATAAATAGAATAATGATGCAAATACACAATTTCACTTTATTCTTGCCAGCTTTGCCAGCTCCTTCCTGGTGGCTTCGCAAAGCGAGTGAAGGGCAGCCCTGGGCTTCCAGCACACATGACCGCATCTCTTCTCCACCAGGAGATGTGTCTCCTCTCATCACAAGTCTCCCAACCCCTCCCTGGAAACAAGGAGTTAGGCTTTCAGAGCTCCAGCTGTTTTTTTCTACATGCTTGCCTTCACACACGCTTGCTAAGTTCTAGTTATTTATTTGCTGACCCCTTACTAATCTCTTTACATCTTTTGGTTAAGATCAAGTGTAGTATCTGTTCTTATCAGTTTAATATCTGATACGTCCTCTATCTTCCCTGGTGGCTCAGACGGTAAAGCGTCTGCCTACAATGCGGGAGACCCGGGTTCGATCCCTGGGTCAGGAAGATCTCCTGGAGAAGGAAATGGCAACCCACTCCAGTACTCTTGCCTGGAGAATCCCATGGATGGAGGAGCCTGGTGGGCTATACAGTCCATGGGGTCGCAAAGAGTCGGACATGACTGAGCAACTTCACTTTACTACTAATCTCCATCCCAAAGTAAAACATTAAAAGATATAATAATAATATGACATCAGCATATGGTTTGTTGGATTCCTCAGCCCCCATGTGATGGTTTGGAGGTGGGGCCCCTACGGAGGTAATTAGGATTGATGAGATCTTGAGGATAGGGCCCTCAGACTGTGATTAGTGTCCGTATGGTTTATGTCCTTATGTAAAGAATCTGAAACAATTGCACTCATCTCAAACGCTAGTAAAGTAATGCTCAAAATTCTCCAAGCCAGGCTTCAGCAATACATGAACTGTGAACTTCCAGATGTTCAAGCTGGTTTTAGAAAAGGCAGAGGAATCAGAGATCAAATTGCCAACATCCGCTGGATCATCAAAAAAGCAAGAGAGTTCCAGAAGAACATCTATTTCTGCTTTATTGACTATGCCAAAGCCTTTGACTGTGTGGATCACAATAAACTGTGGAAAATTCTGAAAGAGATGGGCATACCAGACCACCTGACCTGCCTTTTGAGAAACCTGTATGCAGGTCAGGAAGCAACAGTTAGAACTGGACATGGAACAACAGACTGGTTCCAAATAGGAAAAGGAGTACCTCAAGGCTGTATATTGTCACCTTGCTTATTTAACTTATATGCAGAGTACATCATGAGAAATGCTGGGCTGGAAGAAGCACAAGCTGGAATCAAGATTGCTGGGAGAAATATCAATAATCTCAGATAGGCAGATGACACCACCCTTGTGGCAGAAAGTGAAGAGGAAACTAAAAAGCCTCTTGATGAAAGTGAAAAAGGAGTGAAAAAGTTGGCTTAAAGCTCAGGATTCAGAAAACTAAGATCATGGGATCTGGTCCCATTGCTTCATGGGAAATAGATGGGGAAACAGTGTAAGACTTTATTTTGGGGGACTCCAAAATCACTGCAGATGGTGACTGCAGCCATGAAATTAAAAGATGCTTACTCTTTGGAAGGAAAGTTATAACCAACCTAGATAGCATATTAAAAAGCAGAGACATTACTTTGTCAACAAAGGTCCGTCTAGTCAAGGCTATGGTTTTTCCAGTGGTCATGTATGGATGTGAGAGTTGGACGGTGAAGAAAGCTGAGCACCAAAAAATTGATGCTTTTGAACTGTGGTGTTGGAGAAGATTTTTGGGAGTCCCTCCATACTTTAAGGAGATCCAACCAGTCCATCCTAAAGGAGATCAGTCCTGGGTGTTCATCGGAAAGACTGATGTTGAAGCTGAAACTCCAGTACTTTGGCCACCTGATATGAAGAGCTGACTCATTGGAAAAGACCCTGATGCTGGGAGGGATTGGAGGCAGGAGGAGAAGGGGACAACAGAGGATGAGATGGTTGGATGGCATCACCGACTCAATGGACATGAGTTTCGGTAAACTCTGGGAGTTGGTGATGGACTGGGAGGCCTGGCGTGCTGCGGTTCATGGGGTTGCAAAGAGTCGGACACAACTAAGTGACTGAACTGAACTGAACTGAGTGGGGCATAGATAGATTATTAGTATTTATCTCTTGATTATTTTTAGTGGCTTGGGAATTCTAATTGAGGTAGAAAGATCCTGTTTGAATGGAATTGAGACCTGAAACTCTAGTAATACAGTTTCTGTTCTTTCCTAGAGAAGAATTATTTTCTGTGTACCCTGTACACTTTATTGCTCAGGAACCATGGTGATGTTCAAATGAAGTCTTGTGATGTTCATGGAAATACACAAATATACTCCCTGACTGCAGTGTCCCAGCTTATGGGACAACACTATTTTCTGCTAAAGAAAGAGATAAACATTGTCAGAAAGCATAAGTATTTCCATTTAGGCACTTGATATTGCTATAGAACAAATCTGATAATGGATAATAAGGAAAAATGGATTTGGTATTTTTGATAGTATCTTATCTCTTTGCTATTACATTAACAGGCAACCACATATAGTTAAAACTGATTGCTAAAGACCTGATGTAATAGACTGTTTACCAAGCAAAGGCCCTCAAGTTATTATTTTCTTGCTTTGGGATAATTCTAGATTTATAAAACAGTAGCAAAAATGTAAAAGATTTTACCAAACTTCTCTTAATATTAACATCCTCAATAAACATGATACATTTTTCTAAAACTGAGAAATAAACATTGGTAAAATGCTATTATCGAAAATACAGATTCTTTTCAGAAATCACCAGCTTTTTTCCACCAATGTCCTATTCTGCTTTGGGTCCAGTCCAGGGTTTCCCTGGTGGCTCAGAGATGAACAATCGGCCTGCCAATGCAAGAGACACAGGCTTGATCCCTGGGGTTGGGAAGATCTCTGGAGAAGGACATGGAAACCACTCCAGTATTCTTGCCTGGGAAATCCCATGGACAGTGGAGCCTGTCCGTGAGGTCTCAAAAGAGTCAGCCATGCCTCAGCGACTAAGCCACAACCTGGTGACCATGTTGCATTCAGTCTCCCGTCTCCTTGTGTGTGGACAGTGCTCAACCGTGTCTGGCTCTGTGACCCCATGGACTCTCCAGGCTCCTCTGTCCATGGAATTTTCCAGGCAAGAATACTGGAGTGGGTTGCAATTTCCTATTCCAGGGGACCTTCCCGACCAGGGATCGAACCTGTGTCTCTCATGTCTCCTTCACTGGCAGGCTGAATCTTTACCACTGTGCCACCTGGGCTTCCTATCTCCTCCCCTGTCTCCTTAGTCTCCTCTGATCTTTGATAGTTTCTCAGCTTGTTTACTTTTTTATGACCTTGACAGTGTGGAAGACTACTGGTCAGGCACTTCGCACAAAGTTTCTCAATTTCTGTTTATCTCAATAAAATTATTTTTGATATTTCAAAAGTCTAATGAGAATCTCACAATAAAATGATTAAAACAAAATAATTTATTGGGAAAAATAGTACAAATTATCATGACTGGGCTAGTTATATTTTGATGTTTATTTGATTTTTAAATTATTTAATAAATGCTAATAAATGCAGAGGGTTTCATTTTTGGCTTTTATTGTCTTACTTTTTAAAAAAACATTTTGCTTTGTGATGGGAGTCAGATAATATAAAGGGACTCGGTGCTGAGAATTTGTAAATGCCATTCTGTGTCAATGTGAAGTCAAATTCAGCATGAGTCAGCACTCTGAAAGCCACCTTCAGACCAGAAACACGCAATTAGTGGGAACATGAGGAAATCACCTCTCTGTTCCTTTTTACCATTTCAAAAGTGTGCTATGTTCTGCTTTAGGCCCTACAGCTGATGCCTGATATGATTATGTTGGCAAAATTCTGGAGATGAGCAGCAAAAATGACTGCTTCAGTCCAGGAGGGCTGTAAGCTCTTGCGGCATAGTGGTAAAGAACCTGTTTGCAATGCAGGAGACCCGGGTTCCATCCCTGGGTGGACAAGATCCCCTGAAGAAGGAATTAGCAGCCCACTCTAGTATTCTTGCCTGGAGAATTCCATAGACAGAGGAACCCGGCAGTCTACAGTCCATGGGGTCACAAAGAGTCAGATACAACTGAGCAGCTAACACTTAGACCTCCAGGAACTCACTGCTCTGAGAAGAAAAAAATAAAGGAATAGGTCTTATTTGCTTTTTTTTTTCGAGTGCATGAAACAGATCCACACCAATCAGATAGGTATTTTAATTTTTGTTCCATGAGACAGGACATACATCAGTGCCCTTCATTAGCAGCATGTGGGCAGACAGACACTGCTTGGTTTTTCAAGGGCATGCGAACATGCAGGGACCATTTGGCCGCTTAGCGGCAGGACCAATTGCCTGAAGGAAGATTCACCTTCTCACGAGTCCTGTCCCTTCTCGGAAGACATGCCTGCCATTGCTGTTCAAGACGCTGCTTCATTCTCTCCCAGGGAATTAACCCATTTCACCTTCTCATTCAGAGCTATCTCCTAAACATGCCAGTTGTCTCACCAAACAGGCTCCTGGGTACCCTTCAGGTCTTCCTTCTAGAAAAGTCCATGCTGCTGCCAGGAGTGCAGGAATTCCCAGGATGCAAAAGTGCTCCACGCCTCTGTTTTCTACTGCATTAGCCAGCCAGTCAGCTTGCCATACTCAAAGACCCTCTGGATACCCTGCCACCTGATGAAAACCCTCTTACCTCATAGCAATCTCTCTTTCATGCTGTCTCCTCTCCAAGGTGATTTTACAAAAAGGGCATCCTTTTTCCATTTAAGACTCACTGTGATGGAGACGGTTTGATTTCTTGGCTGGACTTCCTAGCCATAACGATGTTCTTTACCCAGAATCCATTCCTAAGATTTAACTTGACTAAAAGTTGGATTTAATGGGCCTGTTCTATCACAAGATAGTGACCGAATGAACTCTGCACTTCAGGTAGGATTTTGGTTAAAAAACTTGGGAGAATTTTTCATTATACAAATTGTCAAATGTAAGGGTCCATTGCCCTAAATGGAGTGATAGAAATTTCATTTCTGGGGACTTCAGGGAATACAGAAGACAGTGGCATATCCAGAGCATCTTATATTTGTTTTCCCTTCTGAAAGCAAGATACTATATACATGATTACTTGGGCTATAGGATTCAACTGTTTACTTATAACTGCATATAAGATGAATATATCAAGACAACAAATAAACAACCAAATAAGTAAAGCCCATTCAGGAATAGTTACTGCAGGCTCATGCTATGAGTAAATTCAATTACTTAGTCCTGGGTCTTTGTTCTCTCACAAAACGTATATGGTGCTATGAAAGACACACTGTGTTTTTGCAAAAACAGCTTAATGCAGATGAGTTTAGCTTCAGCGATCTTTTCAGAAGGGATATGAACTTTCAATACTGACTTATATTTAATTGCTGTCAAATATATGCCAATATTAGAATCAGTCTCAACCATTCATTCATTCAAAAAAATACTTGAGAGCTCTTTGTTCCCTCGGTATAGTAGTTAAAAAAAAAAAATAGATTAAAACTATAACAGTAACAACAACCAAAAATACACAACTTTCTGCCCTTAAGGAAACAGGGTTTCTGCCTCTTGGAACATCCATTCACCTGGGCAGCCAGATGATGGCAGATAAATAAGTGCAGTTGTAAACTGTATTTTTCAGTCATGCTAAGTGCTATGGAGGGGTGGTGAGGGAAGGCTCACCCATGAGCCCACGTTTCAGCAATAGAGTAAGTGAGAGAAAGGGTGATGCAGACATTTGGGGGAAAAGTGCTTCAGTAAGACAAAACGCAAAGAGTAAAACGCCCTAATGAGGGAGTCTGCCTGAACTATTATTCCAAGAACTGCAAGGAGCCAGTGTGGAGGGCAATGAACCACAGTAAGGATTGTAGGAAATAAGAAAAATATTGGGAGAGCCAGGTCAGGAAAGGATCTTGGCTTTAAGAATTCAATCAGATCCATCAACTTTTTCTCTAAGTTATAGCAGATGTTCTTAAATGGAAGTCTAAGCAAATTTAGGATTATAAATTAAATGAAAGTCACAAACAGAATGAAATTTAAAAACAGAGGTACACGGTCAGAAATATTAGACATTCCAGGTTTTCTTTTAAATGCCTAGATTTTTCAAGGCACATGTCATCTCTAAACTGTAAGACCTGCAGCTGTCAATTGCAGCACCTACAGTCCTGTGGTTTCTGGATGTCCAGAGAACAGACTACTAGAATCAAGTATAGCCACTGTGAGTCCTCCTTTGTATACACTTGCAACTCTGGATATAGTTCACAGCCTACTGAGTTCCCTGAAACAAATGCAGTGGCTCTCTGATAAACGTAAACCCAAAGGGTTTTTCTCCACCTGTGAACTAATTAGAAATACTTAAGAATACAAAAGCAATGAAAAGATATGAGCTTTAAAGGTGTTATAAGGGGCACCCTGGTGGCTCAGACAGTAAAGAATTCACCTGCAATGCAGGAGACCTAGGTTTGATCCCCAGTCGGGAAGACTCCCTGGAGAAGGGAACAGCAACCCACTCCAGTATTCTTGCCTGGAGAACTCCATGGACAGAGGAGCCTGGTGGGCTGCAGTTCGTGGGGTCCCAAATAGCCAGACAAGACTGGGCAACTAACACTATCAAGCAGCCCACAGTGTAAAACAGCAGAGTATATTCCTGGGTAATGGGAAGATGTAAATACATTTTCTTAAATATCCATAAGTCTAAATACATTTATTTTTATCTGTAACTTAATTTAGCAAAAAGCTAATATCTCATAAAATATAAGAATTCATATCACTAATTCAAAGATTGCTTTCATTAATATTTTAGTGTTTTAAAAATACTTCTACTGGCCATTTCTGTTTTAGATTATATAATATTTGACTGTAAAAAGCAGAGGTCATTAAGGATGAGAGGAAGCAGTGTCTATGGCTATCCATTTATGTTTATATATAAATGCATTTGCCCTTACATCTATTTGCCTTTTAAAATCTCAGTTTACATATGTATATAAATAATATATATAAATATGCAGCAATCTCTATGTAAACACTCACCGATTTAAATATAAACCACAGGACAAAGAAATTAAAAACTTCTTTCCTTTCTCCTTGGAGCATAATTTAAGTTCAATTTTAAAAGAGAAAAAAAGTTCTTACCAATTTTGTTTACTCAAAACTTTGCACCATTCACCACTGTTAGATGTAAAATATAAATATCGCTATCCATTAACAGTGAAATATGTATATCTCATTTTTTCTCATTTCATGGTTGGAAAGTCCAAAGTAAGTGTGTTCATCTTTTCTGTTTCTATTGTCTTGCTTTCTCTTTATCTTAATAATCCAGAAGAACAGTCGGACATTCACAAAAGGCAAACGATGATTCCCCCAAGTCTCACCACTGCCAATTTTTGTGGAGGCCAACTGTTTTTTGTTTTCCGCCTGAATATACATAGGTCTCTCTACTGCAGTTGTCTACCAGGCCATCCATGAAACGCTGGGAGAGAAAACACACATGGTTTAGAGTCACAGCCAGAAACGAAATGCTTCACAGCAGCACCAAGTTTTGGGTGGAGAGTGTGAAATTGTCATCATTATCAGGAGAATGAAAACCAGTTGTAGAGCAGACCTGGGATGCAGTAACCCAAGCAGGCGGCAATTTTTAGAAACCATTACAGCACTGGAAGGATATCTACAATGATTAATCTTCTCTTCTTGCTCCCCACTTTCAGACATGATACAGAACAAAATACCCTTGCTCTTTGCTCAAAATCTCCAGGAAAGAACCACGTCTTTTGGCTTTCAGTTTATCTAAAATCAGAGTAACTCTTTGGCTCCATCAACTTAGTTTTTGGAAATTGACGTTTTATTTTCATCAGTCAGCTGTAGAGCTGTAACGTTACTGTAAGTAAACACTCTATTTCCAGGTACAACCTGTATGCTTCTGTTTTATGGACCCAGTTACTATGGGGCTAAGAAGGTACAAGTCAAACATGCAAATCACAGCTCAAAAGATTTCCTCTTCAGTTTACTTCTCCTTTCGGAATTTTTATTATATTTCCTCCACGTGTCAACCATATTTTTAGTAACATAAGCTTCAGATCTTGGTGCTATCATTAATTTCCCCCTTTACCTGCACCATCCCAAAGTCTGTGGGCAAAACACAAAAATGAGAGGCTCCTGTGATGTAGTAAGAATGGGCTGAATTGAGGAAAACACACACACACACACACACACCCCCTTAGGAAAGAAAGAAAGGATATAAATACAAATGGTAGAAGACCTTAAAAGCCAAAGAGAGTTTTCATTTCATGCAGCAGAAAATGGAGTCAACAGTTTCACATACACATGCCCCCTTAGGAAAGAAATAAAGGATATAAATACAAATGGCAGAAGACCTCAAAAGTCAAAGAGTTTTCATTTCATGCAGCAGAAAGCGGAGTCAACAGTTTTATTAAGGGAGTGATATTATGGGACTAATATTTTAAAGATATTAGATCAGCAGCAGGATTCATATAACGGTGCCCTCCGTGGGTCAGCTGTGTCCTGCTCTTTGTGATCCCAGGGACTGTAGCCCACCAGGCTCCTCTGTTCATGGAATTTTCAGGCAAGAAAACTAGCAAAGGATGCCATTTCCTACTTCAGGGGATCTTTTCCACCCAGGGATCAAATGACAATAGAATAATTTCTTTAGATAAACAGTACATTCACACTAGAGGAGATGAGAACTCAGCCACTGCTGAGGGCAGCAGAGAGAGAGAAGATGAAATCCAAGATGAAAAACATTACAGGAAAAATTTGAACTTCATAATAAACTTAATATAAGTGAAGAATTAAAGATATATCTAAGTTTTTAATACCTAGATAGCTAAGTGAATGATGGCATTTATGCAACTGTCACAAAACCTAAGAAATGATTTAGTTTTAGATATGCCGTTTAATACAATATTTAAACAACTGTGCTACCAAAACTGTTTTGAACAAAGTTAAAAACTGCAGTCTTCTGCAAAATGGATGCTTTCCACACTTCCTAAGAATAACTTCTCACCATTAAACTATATCCTCCTTGTGAAAACAGTCTCTTCAGTTTCTGGACATAAATTTGCAGACTCATTCAATGTTGATTCAACACCCAGTGCTTTTTTGAACACTTACTGCCTCTTTAAAACTATAAAGTGCAATATACTTAAAATGTTGAATCAGCAAACATGTTTCCATTACTTGTTTCAAATTGGTGTATCAACCTGACTTAAGTCTACATACCAGTGGAACTGTCTTGAATAAAACGTTTAAACCCAGATAAAAATTATTCCATGCCTCTTGTAATCCACTGTTTTTTAAACATAATGGTGCTATTCAGACATTGGTTTCAAATGAGAAATGTATAGGAAGGTTTCAACTAACAGACATGAGTTTTCTGGTAACAAATTTGATTACACCTGAAGGTACTCGCTGCGTTGCAGAAAGGGGACCCCTTTCAGTGCCAGAAAGGGGGCTCTTCCGAGGAGACACACATGCTGTCAAAGCAAGAGCCCTCACTGGGAAGGGGAGCGGAGAGCCAGAGGGTAACGGGGCCCAGGAGGACCGCTCCGCAGGGGGCTCACGCTCTCGGGTTTTATGGTGATGGGGTCACTTTCTGGGTGGTCTCTGGCCGGTCACTCTGACTCACGGGCCTTCCTGGCGGCGCCTGCATCTCTCAGCCAAGGTGGATGCCAGCGAGGAGGATTCTGGGAGCTGACATGATGTGTGGCGTCACCTTTTGACCTTTCCCAAATTCTCCCAGTGGGGGGTGGCTTGAGAGTTCTGTGTTCCTTACCAGGACCTCCTGTCGTAAAATAACTCACAGGAACGGTTCCTATGGTGACTGGCCAGGGTCGGAGGTATCAGTCAGCGTGCTTCCCTTAACTGTTTCATTTCAGTCTGTTATAAATAGCTGCCAGATTTAGTAATGAACTTAAAGAATGATGAACATGTCAGTGGTAAGAGAAGTTCTGTAATGATCTTTAAGAAATTCCAGAACTTGCAGGTCAGTAGTTACCAATCATTAAATTCTCTTTTTCATATGTGTACCGCATATGACATATCTTGGGCTTCCCAGGTGGTGCTAGTGGTAAAGAATCCGCCTGCCAATGCAGGTTAAGATATAAGAGATGTGGGTTTGATCCCTGGGTCGGGAAGATCCCCTGGAGTAGGAAATGGCAACCCACTCCAGTATTGCTGCCTGGAGAATCCCATGGACAGAGGAGCCTGGTGGGCTATAGTCGTAAACAGACGGACTTGACTGAAGCAACTTCACTCACATACACGCATGAGGTATCTTAAAGTTAATGTACATCCTTCCAATCAAAAACTTTAATATATTGACTATATCTATATACCTTTATTAACAGCATTAATTACTGTTTTTATATTTCACATTTTGCAAGATAGTATAAAATTTCATGTATGAAACATTATAAAACCTAACACTTCCAATTATATGACAGAGCTTGTTGATATACTATTTTGTTGTTGACAGTCCTTGCTCTCAAGGGCTGGAAACCAGCCAGTGAGGAAGAATTACCCATTTATTCTGACCAACTGAAAACTTCAACACAGCTACAACATTTCATGTCTAAAACTCAAGTGATGAGAGAGACAAAAAAAAAAAAAAAAAAAAAAAGCTAATAAAAGAAGAGTGAAAACAAGAAGGATCTGAAATTGACTTTCCTTCTAAAGCCTAAGAAACCTACAGGCAACATGGGGCTTGCTTGTCAGCATACCCATGAAGAACTCTTCAATCCAAGTGCTTAGTTATAAATAAATGTTTGCCTCCCAAACAGACTGTTTTGAAAATACCCATTTGAACAACCTTTGTACCCCTTCATTTTAATAACACAAATCTTGTGCAGAAATAAGTGATTTTTTTAAAAAGATCAAGAATAAAGAAAGTATCAAGATCTAAACTAAATGGTTTTGAAAGTATGGGTTCCTTGAAGCCTTAGGCATTAATCCACGCTCAGTAACTGAACAGAAGCTTATTTCCTCATAGCATGAAAAAGACATGAAAGCTTCAGGAGTTTGAAAGTCCAGGGAAGAAACAGCTTAAAGGGTGACTGATTGCAAATGTATAAAGCTCATTTTGAAACGAAATGTCTTAAGTGAGAGGTTTTACTCAGGAAAGAAAATTAATTTCTTTGCAAAATGTACACAGTGTTTCTTATCTACTTTACACTTTTTTTTCTACTTTACATTTTTATGTCTCTCATTTGCCCTAATTTAATTTTAGCTGCTGTTTAAAAAAATGTACTGGCTTTCTGTTTAGAGCTACATAATTAGATTTGGATGCTCTTTTCTTGGTTTAGTGTTATTTGAATTTTGTGGTTTAACCTGACTTTTTCTCTTTATTCAACATGTTGGGCATCACTTCAATCATGCAGCAGCAGCAATCTTGACTTTGAGTAATAGTGACAATAAAGGTGGCACCTCAAATAAACGCAGAAAGGATAACAAACATTTTAAATTTGAAAAAAAAAAGCATCAAATTTGCATCTATGACTTTGACCCAGCATTCTCTCATTCTAAATTTTACACCATCAATTCATTCGCATTCATAACAATGTTATATGGATAAATGATAAATTGCAGGGTTGCTGGTAACAGCAAAGTAACCACAATACCTGTTGATAAGAACTTGTCAAATCCACTACCGTACATTTACAAAATGGGGTAAGACAGCGTTCGATGTTCTGATTGAAAATATCTCCAGGTTATGTTTATGTGTGGAGAAAAACCTTGCTTTTTTCATATACACGTGTCTTTTGCATGAGAAAGAAACTAACTGAAAAATGTTCTGCCACATGTTCTTGGATCTCCATAAAGAAACACTAGAACTGCAAAAAGAACTTTAAAAATTGGTTCCACCACAGGATTGACAGGTATGGTCTACTAAGATGAGGGGAGGGAGAGATACTTTTCAATTCATGAATTATGTGCCACTAATAGGTAAGGAATATTAAAATATAAGCAACAAGGGTTTAAAGCTTCACAGACATATTTTGACTGCTAAAAGAAAATTTATATGGGCAGCCAATGGAGGCTCCACAGTCACATTTGCATTTTAGAATGGTTGACTCTGGCAGTGGGGTGCAGAGTAGGTTGATGAGGAAATGCCTGAGGCATGGAGGTCTCTTAGTTGGCTTTACTTCTAACAATAGTTGACATTCAGTACCCAAATTTGTTATGTTAAGTGCTTTCTCACTCAACCCTCACACCCATATTGTGTGGTAATGACCCCTATTATTTCCATTTTACTGATGAAGCAACTGAGGCTCAAACAAACTTGTCTACCAATCTTTGAGGACCAAGGACAACATGTTGCATGGGGGAGGGGAGAGAAAGGGGAGAGGGAAAAAGGAGAAGGGGAAGCTGGACATTTAAAGGGAAATGGAGACACTGTATTGTACATTTGAAAGTTGCTAAGAGAGTAGATCTTAAAAGTTCTCAACATAGGAAAAAAATTGTTTGTAACTATATGCGGTGTTGTATGCTAACTAAACTAGTTTTGATAGTTCTTTGTAAAATATATACATATATCAAAATCATTTTTAAACTAATACAATGTTATATATCGACTATTGTTGTTGTTCAGTCGCCCTGCAGCATGCCAGGCTTCCCTATCCCTCACCATATCCCAGGGTTAGCCCAAGTTTATGTCCGTTGCGTCGGTGATGCCATCCAGCCATCTCATCCTCTGATACCTTCTTCTCCTTCTGCCCTCCATCTTTCCCAGCATCATGGACTTTTCCTTTGAGTTGGTTCTTTGCATCAGATGACCAAAATACTGGAGCTTCAGCTTCAGCATCAGTCCTTCCAACAAGTATTCAGGGTTGATTTCCCTTATGATTGACTGGTTTGATCTCCTTGCTGTCCAAGGGGCCTTCAGGAGTCTTCTCCAGCACCATAGTTCGAAGGCATCGATTCCTTGGTGCTCTGCCTTCTTTATGGTCCAGCTCTTACAGCCATACATGACCACTGGGAAGACCAGAGCCTTGATTATACAGACCTCTGTCGGCAGAATAATGTCTTGTCTTTTCAACACGCTGTCTAGGTTTGTCATAGCTTTCCTGCCAAGAAGCAATCATCTGATTTCATGGTTGAAGTCACTATCTGCAGTGATTTTGGATCCCAAGAAGAGGAAATCTGTCATTACTTCCACCTTTCCCCTCCTATTTGTCATGAGGTAATGGGGCCGGATGCCATGATCTTAGCTTTTTTGATATTAGTTTCAAGCCAGCTCGTTCACTCTCCTCCTTCACCCTCATCAAAGGGTTCTTTAGTTCCTCTTCACTTCCTGTCAATAGAGTGGTATCATCCGCATATCTGCTGATGTTTCTCTCCCCTATGTCAGCTATATCTCAATTAAAAGTATACATAGAGATAAAGGGAAAGAGCAGGAACTGGGATAGACTGGGAGTTTAAGATGGACAGGTACACACTACTACCTTTACAGTGGATAACCAACAATGACCTACTATATAGCACAGGGACCTCTACTCAATATTACATAACAACTTAAATGGGAACAATTTGAAAAAGAATAGAACAGGTACATGTGTAACTGAATCACTTTGCTGTACATCTGAAACTAATAAAACATTGTAAATCAACTGTATTCTGATACAAAATAAAAAATTCAAATATGTAAAAAATAATGAAGGGAATGGAGGAAAGGAATTCCCAGGAAGACAATCAGAAAGGGAATAGGAGTAAGTGAAGAGCTAATATTCAGCAATTAAGACAGTAGGAGTATAAGGGATGATGAAGTAGAAGAGAAACCTTCTAAGGTGCCTATTTTAACTATTCCTTTGGGGGAAAATAGAAGGCAATGTGTAGCCTGCATGAAAGAAAAGACAATAACAATGAGAGAGCAGGTCCACGGTGGTCTCTGCTGTAATGTAAATGTTATAGGATGTGCTTATCTGTCTCCTTACTCTTTTCATATTTATCTTCTATGTAGGTTCTCATACATCAAAATAACATTTCTACTGTCAAAATGTATTTTTCCAACCAACAAGATACCTGGAAAAAGAGCTTACTTAACTAGTTTTCAAAAAAACTAATGACAGTCCTGTAACCTCACAGTATCTGTCATATGTCACAACAGTAAAAATCAAATTGAACATAGCAGGTTTATTTTAACACTTCTGCTTCGATACAAGTCCTTATGAAAAATCCTTCAATCATTCCTTTATAAAGAATAACAACACAAAAAGCTTCTAAGAAGCTTATTTTTACTAGAAGCTCTATCTCTGATACATCTTAGACACCATGGACTATACTATAAAAGCAATTTTAAGATGTACTGTTATAAAAAATCATACAGAAGCAAAGAAAATTCCTTCTGCAAAAGAGATTTCATTGGCATCTTGGCCTGGCCACCACTGATGATGTCTCTGAAATGTATTTGCCAGATAGCAGTCATAGATTATTCTTATTCAAAAGCATAAAATCAGAACAGGAATAGAAGCCTGCATGTTTGTATAAAATTAACAGCCTTCTAGACGTAAAGGACACAGTGGATATGAGTTTGAGCAAACTCCTGGAGTTAGTACAGGGAAGCCTTCACTGTCAGGGAAGCCTGGCAAGCTGCAGTTCATGGGGCCACGAAGAGTTGGACATGACTTAGTGACTGACAACAAGACATAAAGGAATAATCCAACTCTTTATCAGTGTATCTTATTCTTACTAGTGTTAGCTGCTCAGTCATGTCTGACTCTTTGAGACACCATGGACTATAGCCCTCCAGGTTCCTCTGTCCATGGGATTCTCCAGGTAAGAATACTGGAGTGAGTTGCCACTCCCTTCTTCAGGGGATCTTTCCAATCCAGGGATCGAACACAGGTCTCCTGCTCTGCAGGTAGATTCATTACCATCTGAGCCATGAGGGAAGTCCTATCCATATTGAGTGCTCAATAATTATCTGAGAGTATAGATCCTTAAATGCAAACCAGCTCAATAAATATTCACAGATCACTGACTATAAGCCACTGTACTAGGCACTGGCCAACGCAATAATGAATGGATCCTGGCTTGAACATGCAGTCCAGTGGGGCAGACCAGCATGCAAAGACTAATTTCAAATCATTAAAGGAAGCACCACAGTGGTGATGCTCTCAACACATGGAGACAAACAGGAGCATTTGACACAGCCTGAGAAGAAAGGCTGGATGAAGAAAAGCTGATCAGAGAGAGATAAGCAGGCAACAAACAACAGTGGCAGGAAGCAAGTCTTTTATAAAATCAAATTGAAATCATCTGATGAATCATTTTACCTGTGATTACTTGAATAGGATTTAAATAATACTTCTTTCTTGTATGTTAATGTGTATATTCTTTTGTCTGTATGACAATTTTGATGAATTAATTTAAGATATATGAAATTGGTGCCTTGATCATACATTCATTAACTAGCTACATGATATTGGACAGCTTTCCACACGACTTGAGCTTACTTATTCTCTCCTGTAAGGTGGAGTTGAACTAAGTCACTTTAGTTCTTTAGTCACCTCAATTCAGTTCAGTTACTCAGTCATGTCTGACTCTTTCCCACCTCATGGACTGCAGCATGCCAGGCCTCCCTGTCCATCACCAACTCCCAGAGTTTACCCAAACTCATGTCCATTGAGTCGGTGATGCCATCCAACCATCTCATCCTCTGTCGTCCCCTTCTCCTCCTGCCTCCAATCTTTCCCAGCATCAGGGTCTTTTCAAATGAGTCAGCTCTTCACGTCAGGGGACCAAAGTTTTCGAGTTTCAGCTTCAACATCAGTCCTTCCAATGAATACCCAGGACCGATCTCCTTTAGGATGGACTGGTTGGACCTCCTTGCAGTCCAAGGGACTCTCAAGAATCTTCTCCAACACCACAGTTCAAAAGCATCATTTTTCAGTGCTCAGCCTTCTTTATAGTCCAACTGTCACATCCATACATGACTACTCGAATAACCATAGACTTGACTAGATGGACCTTTGTTGGCAAAGTAAAGTCTCTGCTTTTTAATAGGCTGTCCAGGTTGGTCATAACTTTTATTTTAAGGAGCAAGTGTCTTTTAATTTCATGGCTGCAGTCACCATCTGCAGTGATTTTGGAGCCCCCAAAATAAGAGTATGCCACTGTTTCCATTGTTTCTCCATCTATTTGCCATGAAGTGATGGGACCGGATGCCATGATCTTAGTTTTCTGAACGTTGAGCTTTAAGCCAATTTTTTTTCACCCTCCTCTTTCACTTTCATCAAGAGGCTCTTTAGTTCTTCACTTTCTGCAGTAAGGGTGGTGTCATCTGCATATCAAAAGTTATTGGTATTTCTCCTGGCAATTTTGATTCTAGCTTGGGCTTCATCCTGCCCAGCGTTTTTCATGATGTACTCTGCATAGAAGTTAAATAAGCAAGGTGACAATATACAGCCTTGATGTACTCCTTTTCCTATTTGGAACCAGTCTATTGTTCCATGTCAAGTTCTATCTTTTGCTTCCTGACCTGCATACAGGTTTCTCAGGAGGCAGGTCAGGTGGGCTGGTATGCCCATCTCTTTCAGAATTTTCCACAGTTTACTGTGATCTACACAGTCAAAGGCTTTGGCATAGTCAATAAAGCAGAAATAGATGTTCTTCTGGAACTCTCTTGCTTTTTTGATGATCCAGCGGATGTTGGCAATTTGATCTCTGATTCCTCTGCCTTTTCTAAAACCAGCTTGAACATCTGGAAGTTCACGGTTCATGTATTGTTGAAGCCTAGCTTGGAGAATTTTGAGCATTACTTTGCTAGCATGTGAGATGAGTGCAATTGTGCGGTAGTTTGAACATTCTTTGGCATTGCCTTTCTTTAGTCACTTAAGGGTCTTTTAAAACAAAACACATCGTGATTTATTGTGGATATATTAACACATGTGAATACACAGGCTGTATCTCTGCCATTTATTGTTTAAAGTTAAGAATGATTAAGAATAGTGATGTGACATTTTTGATAAAATAGTGATATCTATATTATAAAAATTTCAAATAGTATAAAAGTGCACAGAAGACAGGTCATCTAGCTATCAGAAATAACTGTAATTAATAAAATGACTGACATTTTATATAGACAAAAATGAGATGTTTAATAAAACTATATTTAATTTAATAATAGCAAAATATTCATTCTACTTTTCTATTTTAACAATATATATTTTGTTGTTCTTCACTTGCTAAGTCATATATTTAGCAGGTTGTGTTTATTAGTCATATTTTTACATATCAAATTGTATGGCATTTAATTTGCACTTTGGTAATAACTGAATAAATTATCTAAAGATAAATGTACTCAAAACTATTTAAATTTTCTTACCATAGATTCTCTATTCCTGAGTTAATTATTTCCATGAAGTTTTCAGTGGGCCCAATTTTATTGCCAACTTATTTGTGCTAAGAAAGATTTGTAGGTGTAATTCCTTGAATTCTTACATACTTGAATACTGTCACATGTCCTCTTTACATTCATTGACTATTTGGCTGGACTGAATTTCGTGATAAATGCCTGATTCTGTGAGACTTACAGACATTGTGTAATTATGTAGATATTGTACCTGGCACTGGTCCTTTTCTATGACATCTCCATTTATTGTCTGGCAGGATTTTGTACTTCATCATTATTTTTCAAGAATTCTTTCTAGGTGTTACATAATTCCTAAGACATTTCATGTTTAAGTATATAAGTCCATTCCACTGACATTTGGGTAACAATTTGGTCAAGTACTAATACAATATTTTTTGGAAAACATTTCCTATCACTCAGAACTTTGTAGGTATTGATATACTATATTCTAGAATCCAAAGTTGCATACGAAAATTTTAGACTCATTTGAGTGATCCCATTGTAAGTTGTTTTCTTTTCTGGATGGAAATCTGAAGAACTCAAGATATTTATTTCTTAGTATAGTCTAAGAGTAAAGACACTAACAATAAAACACAGAAGTAACATCTTTAAAATCAAGAACATGATTAGAATGTTCACTGTCATATACGTTACATATAATTCCTAGAAAGTTCATTAATCAAGAGAAAACTATGTAAGTATTCAGAAAACATCAAGGAAACAGAAGTGATCATTATTTATAGTTTATAGAAATTATATTGCCTGCATTGAAAAAATGAGTTATAATAATCATAATTTTTAAAATTAAAATTATAATTTTCATAGGTCAGTCAACCACAAGATCAATATACAGAAATTAACTGCTTTTCTATTAACCAACAAAGGTGTAAAAAATGCAAGAGGAAAATATAAGCTTTACAGTGGCATGAAAATATTAAATGACCATAAACCTAGGAAAGAAAAGTGATTAAGAGTAATACAGAGCAAATATCTAACTTTTGGGGCTTCCCAGTGGTTCATACAGTAAAGAATTCACCTGCAATGCATGAGACCTGGGTTCGATCCCTGCATTGGGAAGATCCCCTGAAGGAGGGCATGGCAACCCACTCTAGTATTCTTGACTGGAGAATCCCCATGGACAGAGGAGCCTGGCGGGCTACAGTTCATGGGGTCACAAATAGTCAGACACAACTGAGAGACTAATCATAGCACAGGTGGTTCAGTGGGAAAGAAACTGCCTGGCAATGCAGGAGATGCAGGAGACTCAGGTTCAATTCCTGGATCAGGAAGATCCTCTCAAGAAGGAAATGGCAACCCACTTCAATATTCTTCCCTGGAAAATCAGGGACAGGAGCTGGCCGGCTACACTCCACGGAGTCACAAAAAGTCAGACACAACTGAGCACACACATACACATCTAACTTTGGGGGAAGACATTAGAGTATTAACGAAATGGGAGGTATGAGCAATATGATGATTCACCCTGATTCTCTTCACACTAGTCTATAAGTGCAATTTCAACCAAAACCTCTGCATGGTATTTTATACAACTTTGTCAATCTAAAATCATGGCAGGTGTTAAAAAAGAAGGAGGGAAAGGGTTCTCCCATTCTGCCATGAAGACTTAAGGTGGAGGTACGGTAATTAAGACCTGTGGTATTGACACAGACAGGGACAAGAGGAGACTAGAACGGGGTCACCAGCTGGCAGACACATGTGGGACACTATGCGTGACAAAGCTGGGATTCAGAACAACACAGCTAACGACTGCTCAATAAACGGTAATGGGAACACTCACTACTCACAGGGAAAAAACAGAGGACACGTTGCCTACGTCCCACCTTATACAACATCAGTTCCTGTGAATAAATACTGTAAATGAAAGAGGCAATGCTTTCAAAGTTTTAGAACCAAATAAAGGCTAACAAATTCATTACATGCTTGAGAAAAAATATTTTAAGCCTTATATCAAACTCACAAGATATAAATGCAAAGATTGAGAGACATAACTATATTGAAATTTAAAATGCTATTTGTCAAAATATATCATTAACGCTTTTTAAATTCCTGGAGATGATATGTGAAACAGATAAGAGATGACAGTATGTATACAACTTATAATGCACACCTGGATATTTTGAGTGAAGGCCAGTAGTAAGCCAGGACACATGAAGGAATACGCAAAAGGTATTTAGCTGTAGATAAAAAAAAAATTATTCTAGATTTATGGAGAATATATAAGTATTGATTTTTTTATTCTTAAACCTATGAGTGGCTTAAACATTGCAAAAAAAAAAAGACTTTAAGAGAAGAAAAATTTAATTTTATTCAGTTCACATCAGAACATTTCATCATTCTAGTTCCTGCTCTCTCTCAAACTTGGGGAAACTAAATATTATTGCTTATAAGTTATGGGAGTTTCTCTGTCTCTAATAAGAATCAGAAAGAATCCAGACTTTATTAGAATTTATTGTTCTAATGGGATAGTTTTAATGCACCAGAGATTAGTTGGCTACTTGAGGTAAAATTCAAGGCATTCAATTCAAAATTTTCAGCATGTGGGCAAGGGGTGGCCAAGAATCACTGTGAGGCTAAATTCGAGCCTGAACTGAAACACACAGAAAGAACAAGGGCTGTGGCTGGAAAAAGAGAGAAGAATGGAGCTGCTAAAGCGAACCAAGAGCGGACACCAAAGACAGCAGATGTTACAGAGGTGGAGCACAGAACCACAGACACACACTGGCATGAGGGGGTGCAGAGGGCAAAGTCCTTAGCACTCGGTGAGAGTATCAGACTGCATTCATGTATCAGTAATTTTACATCACATTTCTCTAAATCTCCATATGTCTGGGCTCTCAGAGCAATCGCTTATGTAGATGATAATTAGAGCATGGCTTTCCCATGCTGTGGACTGACCAGATAACACATTCACAAACTCAAACTCTCAGGAAACATATACAAATAGAAGGTTCATTTTTAATATATTTTACACTAATTGCATCAAAATTTAAAAATAATTTTGTCTGATTCTTATTAGGATGAAAAAGTAAGAGACGTTTATCTGTTTAAACATCATTCATCGAATGAGATCATATAAATGATTCTAGCTTTAATTTCATACATGAGAAAAGGGGGACAAAATAACTGCCCTAAAATCATCATCACTTTGTAATTAAATATTTAGAAATAGAATTTAATTCTGCCGATCTTGAGCTAGTATTATCCCCTTATTCCATATACCGTTCCATTAAAAATTGAGACAGTAATACAGTGCTTCGTACAGGGTACCTTGTTGATTGGCCAATTTAATTTTTACCATATATAAAATGTCACACTTAGATAAACATTTAATAACAATCATGAAGAAAAATTTTCATATCTAAACTATATACAATTTTGTTGTTGTTCAGTTGCTCAGTCATGTCCAATTCTTTGTGACCCCATGGACTGCAGCCCACCAGGCTTTCCTGTCCTTCACCATCTCCCAGAGTTTGCTCAAACTCATGTCCATCGAGTTGGTGATGCCAAACAACCATCTCATCCTCTGTCGTCTCCTTATCCCCCTGCCTTCAATCTTTCCCAGCATCAGGATCTTTTCTAATGAGTTGGCTCTTCACATCAGGTGGTTGAAGTATTGGAGTGTCAGCTTCAGCCTCAGTCCTTCCAGTGAATATTCAGGGTTGATTTCCTTTAGGATGGACTGGTTGGATCTCCTTGCAGTCCAAGGGACTCTCAAGAGTCTTCTCCAACATCACAGTTCAAAAGCATCAATTCTTCGGCACTCAGCCTTCTTCATGGTCCAACTCTAACATCCATACGTGACTACTGAAAAAACAGCCATCTTGCAGTTACCTAATTTACAAGAGTATATAGAAGTAATATAGGCTGTATAGGTTTCCCGGGTGGCTTAGCAAAAAAGAATCTGCTTTGCAGGAGATGCAGGTTTGATCCCTGGGTCAGGAAGATCCCCTGGAGAAGGGAATGGCTACCCAAGCCAGTATTCTTGCCTGGAGAATTTCATGGACAGAGGAGCCTGGCGGGCTACAGTCCATGCGGTCACAAAGTCAGACACGACTGAGTGATTAACACTTTCACTTTTTTTTCACCTGTGAATTCATGGACAGAATTAAGCATCTTATTTTTTATGTTACAGAGAAATAAAATTCCAGAGAACAGAGAGATATATAGCATAGCCAGAGACCTGGGTTAAATATGCTACTAACAGCAGCGGAACTTGCAAACTAGTTCTTACTGTCTTACTCAGTGTCTCTTCAGTTTTGCTAAATTCAGGTTCAAAACAAGGATGAATCATCTCACCAGAGGACAAATGCTCTGGCAAGGACAATGATGCTTAGAAGTAAACAGAAGGCATAAAAATTGGAAAGGAAGAAGAAACCTGTCTTTATTTTCAGATAACATAATTTTATATTTTAAAGTGCTAAGAGATGTCTAAAGAACAAGAGCTAACAAAATAACTATATTGAAAACAGGAATTCTATTGAAGATCTGAAATAACAAAGATGACTGCTTTTCTGTATACTAGTATATATACTAAACGGTATATACTATATACCATTTTCTGATAACGGGAAAATAAAGTTTAAAAGGTAAAGCAGTATAAAATACTTAGAAAAACACATACCAAGATCTAAGAAAGATCTCTATACTGAAAACTACACAACTCTTGAGAGAATTAAAGAAGCTGCATACAAAGGGACATTTCCGACAAAGGTCCATCTAGTCAAGGCTATGGTTTTTCCAGTAGTCATGTACGGATGTGAGAGTTGGACCATAAAGAAGGCTGAGGGCTAAACAATTGATGCTTTTGAATTGTGGTGTTGGAGAAGACTCCTGAGAGTCCCGTGAAGGGGACTGCAAGGAGATCAAACCTGTCAATCCTAAAGGAAATCAACCCTGAATATTCATTGGAAGGACTGATGCTGAAGCTGAAGCTCCAATACTTTGGCCACCAGATGGGAAGGGCTGATTCATTAGAAAAGACCCTGATGCTGGGAAAGCTTGAGGGCAGGAGGAGAAGGGGCTATAGTTAAGTATTTAACAACTAAATCTGGTATGCTGCTGCTGCTAAGTCATGTCAGTCGTGTCCAACTCTGTGCGACCCCATAGACGGCAGCCCACCAGGCTCCTCCATCCCTGGGATTCTCCAGGCAAGAACACTGGAGTGGGTTGCCATTTCCTTCTCCAATACATGAAAGTGAAAAGTGAAAGTGAAGTTGCTCAGTCATGTCTGACTCTTCAGGACCCCATAGACTGTAGCCCACCAGGCTCCTCCATCCATGGAATTCTCCAGGCAAGAGTACTGGAGTGGGTTGCCATTGTCTTCTCCTAAAATCTGGTATAGAGTTGCAATTTTCCAACTCCATTCATTTTCAAATCTGTTGTTTGGTTGCTGAGTCATGTCTGACTATTTGTGATCCCATGGAGTGCAGCACAGCAGGCTTCCCTGTCCTTCACTGTCTCCCAGAGCTTGCTCAAACTCCTGTCCATTTAGTTGGTGATGCCATCCAACCATCTCATCCTCTGTTGTCTCCTAAGCCTAATGGTTAACACATACATACTATTTATATTCTAGATTTTGGTTTTTGGCTTTATAAATATGCTAGTTACAAAGTTCATTGTGATTTATTTTATTCCATTTAAAATCATCTTAAATACCCTAGTTATAGTTAGGGCTTAAGGCCTACTCAGAATGCAATGAGGCAAGACCATTCTGTGTGAGTCTATGTGTCTTTCAGTATCATGCTCGGTCGCTTAATTGTGTCCAACTCAGCAATCCCATGGACTGTAACCTGGCAGGCTCCTCTGTCCATGGGATTCTCCAGGCAAGAATACTGGAGTGGTTTGCCATTTCCTCCTCCAACTTATCTTCCTGACCCAGGAATGGAACCCACATCTCCTGCATTGCAGGTAGATTCTTTAGGACTGAGCCACCAGGAAAGCCCCCATGTTTCAGTATATAATCAGCACACTGAAAGCTATTAAAAAAAACTATATCCTATCCTACCCCAGTTTTTGCCTTGATGGGACTAGGCACACAGTTTAAAGAAATAAATTTGACTCTCTTAAATATATCAGCATTTATTCAAAACCAACTAAATCCAAGACCCAGGATATTCAAAGAAGGGATGAACAAGGCTTGGTTCTATGCAGATCAGCTACACTAACTATGAAATAATACAGCTGCTGTAATTTAGGTAAATACAGAAAGATGTGGAACTACAAACAATGCTGTGTTCTGCTCAACTGCTTTTCTTTCCAATTAAGTTAAGTTCTTCTAAATAACTGGAGAACAAAGGTCTTAAGTGATACATCTTGTTATAATAATATATCACATTTTACATATCCACAGGTCAGGCAAAAAACTGACTTCCTTTCTCTTAGAAAACTTACAAGAATAGATACATACATGGCTGATCTGATTAGGTGAGTGGTTCTATTCAATCTCTTGCTGTTTGAAGACATACATGTACACAAATATACACACAAAGGGGTTTCTGGTGCTTCCCTCCATCCTCCAGACAGCCGCTGGTAATCAAATATTTCTATTAAAGTATAAAAGACCAATGATTTAGGAATTTAAAAAGAAATTTCTCCCTTGGCTTGATTTCAAGCCAAGGGAGAAATAAAGAGAAAATAAAACTGTTTGCTTTAATAAGAATCTTATAAAATTTAAAAGTTCTTGTATAATAAATTTATGAATTATATATTTTTATTAAATATATAGTATATATTTAATTTATTTAAATTTTATTATTAAATTATTATAAATTATTAAATTTATATAAATTTAATAAATTTAAATTTATTTAATATCTAATTAATTTAAAATAAATAATATTTAATTTACTGTGTGGATCACAATAAACTGTGGAAAATTCTGAAACAGATGGGAATACCAGACCACCTCACCTGCCTCTTGAGAAATCTGTATGCAGGTCAGGAAGCAACAGTTAGAACTGGACATGGAACAACAGACTGGTTCCAAATAGGAAAAGGAGTATGTCAAGGCTGTATATTGTCACCCTGCTTATTTAACCGAGAAATGCTGGGCTGGAAGAAGCACAAGCTGGAATCAAGATTGCCGGGAGAAATATCAGTAACCTCAGGTATGCAGATGACCCCACCCTTATGGCAGAAAGTGAAGAGGAACTGAAAAGCCTCTTGATGAAAGTGAAAGAGGAGAGTGAAAAAGTTGGTTTAAAGCTCAACATTCAGAAAACTAAGATCACGGCAACTGGTCCCATCACTTCCTGGCAAATAGATGGGGAAACAGTGGAAACAGTGTCAGACTTTATTTTTTGGGGCTCCAAAATCACTGCAGATGGTGACTTCAGCCATGAAATTAAAAGACGCTTACTCCTTGGAAGGAAAGTTATGACCAACCTAGACAGCCTATTAAAAAGCAGAGAGATTACTTTGCCAACAAAGGTCCATCTAGTCAAGGCTATGGTTTTTCCAGTGGTCATGTATGGATGTGAGAGTTGGACTGTGAAGAAAGCTGAGCACCGAAGAATTGATGCTTTTAAACTGTGGTGTTGGAGAAGACTCTTGAGAGTCCCTTGGACTGAAAGGAGATCCAACCAGTCCATCCTAAAGGAGATCAGTCCTGGGTGTTCATTGGAAGGACTGATGCTGAAGCTGAAACTCCAGAACTTTGGCCACCTCATGCGAAGAGCTGACTCATTGGAAAAGACCCTGATGCTGAGAGGGATTGGGGGCAGGAGGAGAAGGGGACGACAGAGGATGAGATGGCTGGATGGCATCACCGACTCGATGGGCATGAGTTTGAGTAAACTCTGGGAGTTGGTGATGGACAGGGAGGCCTGGCGTGCTGTGATTCATGGAGTCGCAAAGAGTCGGACACGACTGAGCGACTGAACTGATACTGACTGATACTGATTAAATACTAAAAACAAAATAATCAATTTGTCTATATGGAATGTATTCTAATGTGTACTACTTATTTAAATAATTATTGAAGTTTCTTTCCTGTAGCTATCAGGTTAATGATCATATTTGCATAACAGGAATCTATTCTATTTTTATACTCTTTTCTGTGCATAATTCTTAGTATCTTATTTTCATTCAGTTTGACTGAATAGAAAAACCTGTTGGCATAACGTTTGTTATTGTTGAGTCACTAAGTCATGTCCAACTCTTTTGTGGCCTCACGGACTGTATGTAGCCTGCCAGGGTTCTCAGTCCACAGAATTTCCCAGGCAAGAACACTGAGTGGGCGTAAGGCTCTTTGCTGAGAAAACAATGCTTATTTTGAGAAATATTTAATCACTACTGAAATCTTATTTTTAAAACAATTTTAGTTCCATATATATTTTAAGGCCATTGACAGGGAATACGTATTTAAAGAAAAGTATCACCTAATTTGATAAGAAAGCTATTATCTGACTTAGCCAATTATAGCTTTGAATGATGATTAAATATATTCTGAACAGAACTGACAGCAAAAGCCTCTATTTTCACTTTTTTTTTTAATGAGAAAATGCCCCTTCTTTGGCTATTGTTTCATGAAGTAGTGCTGTGTAGGCTGAAAATGGTATTGAGAACTTTGCCAGTAAGTCTTGATTAAAATTCTACCTTCCCAGGGTATTAACTGCAAAACTGAAAGGGGATGAGAGCTCTTTGTTCAAAGAGGGCTCTCAAGTATCATCGAATTCTGACAGGAACCTCCGAGATGTACTTTCAAAAGTAACACCTAGTGTTTTCAACAGATAGGCATAACTTTGTTTGTTGTGCTTCACTTGGCTGCATTTCTCAGACTTTGCATTTTCTTTCCGAATTGAAGGCAGCCCTGTGTTGAACAAGTCTTCAGGCACTGCTTTTCCAGCAGCACTCTTTTTAAACTAAGGCACGTACACTGTTTTTTAGATATAATGTTATTGCCCACTTAATAGACTACAGTACAGTATAAACACATAACTGTTATATGCACTGGGATAAAGAGTAGGGCATGGATTAAAATCACACACAAAATTAACAAGTTTTTAATGTGTGTATATGTCATACAAAAAAGTCTCTAGTTTCCTTACCAAATTATGATAGGTATTAAAGTCTTTATTTTATTAGTGGCCAATTAGGAAATTTGATTTGGCATACATTTATTTTCAAGGGCTCAGCTTCAATTAATATTAAACTATGAAATCAGCAGGTTCTTCCTGATGAGTGCCATTAGCCTACAAAATTACTGCCTGATGAAAATTGGCTCCCCAATGAAAAATTCATTCATAAAGTTCAGAAATTCTTAAGAAATAAAAGGTTACATTTATTAATAACTCTGACTGGTAATGCCCTTTTAAAAGAAATTTTCAAATAGGAAAATTAACAATGGATTTATTCATTTATTTGTAAGATACCTGTTGGTAATAGACTTACTTTTAATCTGTAAAGATGAGCCAATTCAAATTTCCTAAGCAAAAATTAAAAATGAAAAGCTATTGTATTTTTCATAAAATCACTCTAGGGTACAATATTGATTTTCTGCTAAGTCAACATAAAGATGAAAATGTTATTAACATGCTAGCATACATGCATTGTTTTCAACAATTTATAATCATTTACAAGAATCCATCAAAAAGTTATGTTTTTATTACTTGCTGTCATTATTTTCCAAAGAAAACATTCTACACACCCCTGGACAATTAATTTTCTCATTAACTTTGAACAAATAGTGTAAGAAGAGCCTAAGAGTCTAGACTGACTCTCTCTGGGATCCCTCACAACGAAGGTAAGCTAGTGAACCAGCTGTCCACACACACCCTCCCAGGGCAGTGGTTCTCTAAGTGTGCTGCCCAGACCAGCAGTTTCAGCATCGCCTGGGAACAAATGATGAATCAAAATCCCTGAGGGTGAGGTCCAGCAGCTTACATTTCAACAATCCCTCCAAGTGATTCTGACGTATATGAAATGTACTATTTAAGAATGTATTTTAAGGGACTTCCCTGGTGACCCAGTGGCTAAGACTCTGAGTCCCCATGCAGAGGGCCCACCGTCATTCCTTGGTCAGGAAACTAGATTCCATATACCACAACTAAAGATCCTGCTTGCCACAACGAAGACCAGGCACAGCCAAAACAAACAGAGCAATAAATAAAATTAAAAATAGCTCATCTGCAATATCTTTAAAAAAAATAATGCATTTTAAATAGAACATTAGATCATTCTTTGAGTCAAAACACAAAAATAAACTCAAAGTGGATTAAAGACTTAAAAGTAAGACCAGATACTGTAAAACTCTTAGAGGAAAACTTAGGCAGGATTTCTGACATAAATCACAGCAATATCTTTTCCCATCCACCTCCCAAAGTAATGGAAATAAGAACAAAAATAAACAAATGGGACCTAATTAAACTCAAAGGCTTTTGCACAGCAAAGGAAACCATAAACAAAACAAAAAGACAACCCAGAGACTGGGAGAAAATATTTGCAAATGATGTGACCCACGAGGGATTAGTTTCCAAAATTCAGAAACAGTTCCTGAGGTTTAATATCACTGAAACAAACAACCCAATCAAAATATGGGCAGAAGACCTAAACAGACAATTCTCCAAAGAAGACATTGCCAAGAGGCACATGAAAAGATGTTCAATATCGCTAATTATTAGAGAAATGCAAAGCAAAACTACAATAGGTATCACCTCACACCAATCAGAAATTGCATATCATCAAATAGTAAGTGTTGGAGAGGGTGTGGAGAGAAAGGAACCCTCCCCTACACTGCTGGTGGGAATATAAATTGGTATAGCCAGTGTGGACAACAGTATGGAGGTTCCTTAAAAAAAATAAAAATAGAACTGCCATATGATCTTGAAATCCCACTCCTGGGGACATACGGTCCAAAAGGATACATACATCCAAATGTTCATTGTAGCACTGTTTACAACAGGTAAGACACAGAAGCAACCTAAATGTCTATTGACAGAGAAATGGATAAAGAGGAAATATACACCATGGAATATTACTCAGCCATTAAAAAGAATTCATTTGAATCAGTTCTAATGAGATGGATGAAACTGGAGCCCATTATACAGAGTGAAGTAAGACAGAAAAATAAAGACCAATACAGTATACTAATGCATATATATGGAATTTAAAAAGATGGTAACAATAACCCTATATGCAAAACAGAAAAAGAGACACAGATGTACAGAACAGAATTTTAGACTCTGTGGGAGAAGGTGAGGGTGGGATGTTTTGAGAGAACAGCATTGAAACAAGTATACTATCAAGGGTGAAACAGATCACCAGCCCAGGTTGGATGCATGAGACAGGTGCTCAGGGCTGGTGCACTGGGAAGACCCAGAGGGATGGGATGGGGAGGGAGGTGGGAGGGAGGATCAGGATGGGGACCACATGTAAATCCATGGCTGATTCATGTCAATGTACGGCAAAAACCACTACAATATTGTAAAGTAATTAGCCTCCAACTAATAAAAATAAATGGAAAAAAAAAGAGGATATAGTACATATATACAATGAAATATTCTCAGGCATTAAAAAGAATAAAATAATGTCATTTGCAGCAACATGGATCAACCTAGAGACTATCATATTGAATAATATGTCAGACAAAAAGAAATATAGTTTGACATTGCTTATATGCAGAACCTTTAAAAATGATACAAATGAACTTATTTACAAAACAGAAACACACTTACAGGCTCAGAGAAGGAACTTATGAGGGGAACGGTGTGGGGGGAGGGATAGACAGGGAGTTTGGGATTGACATGTACACACTGCTATATTTGAAATGGATAACCAACAAGGACCTACTGTATAACACAGGGAACTCGACTCAGTGTTATGTAACAACCTAAATGGGAAAACAAATTTGAAAAAAAGATACGTGTATTGGGTTTGCCAAAAAGCTCACATGGGGTTGTCCATAAGCTGATATGGAAAAACTCAAATGAACTTTTTGGCCAACTCAGTATATGTATAACTGAATCACTGTGCTGTATACCTAAAACTAACACAACATTGTTAATCAACTCTACTCTGATATAAAATGGAATGCTTAAAAAATGTATTTTGTTTAGCAATAATAATGAGCAAAGATTTAAAGGAAGAAAACAGAGTCTTTGGGGCAGAGGGTACTTATGTTGTGGTGTACCTGGGGTGATACCTTGCAATTATTGCCTTATTCAGAAGAAGCTGGGACCCAGCAAATATCTGTACTCCTTTCCAACTCAAGGTCAGGATTCCTTAAGTGAGTGTTACGTGCATAAATAAGTGGAGACCGCAGAGGGAAGCTTCTTTAGAGAATACAGTTTGGAGTTCACTGAGAAATGAAAGCAAGGTCTGAGATGAAGGTATAAAATTGTGCCAATGACGGGAATTCAAAAAAACTGGCCAGCAGAAAAAGTCGTAAAGAAATGTAAAGAGTTACTGGTTAGTTGGACAGGAGAGTAAAGGAGAAGTCATTAAACAGAGACTAGAATGGAATTTATGGCGCTTTCAGTAATGCCTGGTATATTACTACTATTTGGTTTAGGTGGTAGGTCATCATCTAATTTACTATAGAATTTTATGTAATTTCCTTTCATTACAGATGGCGAGAAGGATATACACAGAAGTGTAGAGAAAGAAAAAAAAAAGAATCAGAGGGAAAACAGGAGTACTAAACCAATACACAATGTTCACTGTAAGATTTGACCACAAAAATCCAGAAGTGCAGGTGGTTTCTGTCTGGTGATTTATGCAGTTCTTGATTCCTTTTATACTGCTAAACCCATTGTGTTTTGTTCTTTGGCCCTGACAGAGCAACAGAAATTCACGTTTGCTTTCTTTTTTCCTGGAAAGAGGTGATAGTGAGCAACCCAATGCAAGCACTGCCAGTTTCTCTAAAGCAATGCTTGTTTTAATAGTTTCCAACTGAGAGAGATGTTGAACAATGTTACATATGCTGTGATGGTGCTACAGATTAATTAATGTGGTCCAGGCAGAATTACAGCATGAATGATGAACACTTAGATGATGGAGACCCAATTTTATTAAACCTCACATTTAAATAGAAAGTTTGAACAATAAATGCTGGAGTGGAGGACTATTTAGAGATCCTTCGCATTGTAAAAACTGGCAAGATGAAAGCCTTCCTTGAGAGAAGAATTCTTATAATCAGTGAGATAGGCTATACTTTGGGGAATCTCCTGGATCAATGCCAAACACAAAGTCCTTGTACTAATTCCCCTTGATTCAGAAGTCTAATATACTGTTAGAACCTCTAGAGGAGCTATTTGTTTCAAAGTTAGTTTCTGCCTTATACAAACTCCAGTTATCCTGTGTGCTATATCACTTCAGTCTTGTCGGACTCTGTGTGATCCCATGGACTGTAGCCCACCAGGCTCCTCTGTCCATGGGATTCTCCAGACAAGAATACTGGAGTGGGTTGCCATGCCTTCCTCCAAGGGTTCTTCTCAACCCAGGGATCGAACCCATGTCTCTTATGGTCTCCTTCATTGGCAGGCAAGTTCTTTAGCACTAGTGCCACCTGGGAAGCCCCTGGTTATCTTAGAAAATGTTAAATTCTGAAAGGAAAATGATAAGAAAATATTAGCTGATACTGTATCCGAGAGAATAGAAGACACGAACACTCTTCCTAGAGTAGTCTCAAGGCTAATCTGGTTTCACCATTAATTTACTATGATATTAATAATTTATGTATCTCAGTCTTGGTTTATGCATCTGTAAGATGAAGCATTTGTATTAGAAGACAGTTTTACAATTATGCTTACCACTAAGTTTAAGGTTCCTTAATGGTGACTATTATTAAGGTATAGAAAACAGAATCACTAGTTTTTATGTGGAAAATCAAATCAACAAAAGCTCAGCATTTGCCTTATAAAAGTAGGCTCTATATTTTTTTACAAGTCAGTAGTAATTAAAGGATTTTCAATTAAAAGTATGTATATCTAAGATATATTTTCTTTATTTTCTTGGACTCCAAAATCACTGTGGACAGTGACTGCAGCCATGAAATTAAAAGACACTTGCTCCTTGGAAGAAAAGCTATGACCAACCTAGACAGCATACTAAATAGAAGAGACATTACTTTGCCAACAAAGGTCTGTGTAGTAAATGCCATTGTTTTACCACTAGTAATGTAGAGACAGAGTTGGACCATAAAGAAGGCTGAGCAACTTTAGAATTGATGCTTTTAAACTGCGGTGCTGGTGAAGACTCTTGAGAGTCCCTCGGAATGCAAGGAGATCCAACCAGTCCATCCTAAAGGAAATCAGTCCTGAATATTCATTGGAAGGACTGATGCTGAAGCTGAAGCTCTAATACTTTGGCCACCTTATGGGAAGAGCTGACTCACTGGAAAAGATCCTGATGCTGGGAAAGATTGAGGGCAGGATGAGGAGAAGGGGATGACAGAGGATGAGATGGTTGGATGGCATCACCAACTCAATGGACATGAGTAAGCTCCAGGAGATGGTGAAGGGCAGGGAGGCCTGGCATGCTGCAGTCCATGGGGTCGCAGAGCTGGACTCAGCTTAGCAACTGAACAACAACAGTATCTAAGGTAGAATGTAGAATGTGACTAAATAATATAAATGTCTGAAATGACCTCACTGAAGTGAGTGAGGGAACAGGTGCTGAATTAAGTAACTTTGAAAAGGAGGGGAGACTGTGAGATTAACAGCAAAAAGAATCAAACAAATCACAGAATCTTATGGACAAAGCTGCTTCCCACAGAAGCTGTTGTTGTTCAGCCACTAAGTCATGTCCGACTCTTTGTGACCCCATGGAGTGCAGCATGCCAGGCTCCTCCATCCTCCACTATCTCCCGGTTTGCTCAAACTCATATCTGTCCACAGAAGTACAGGGCAATCATTCTGAAACTATCATACTCGTAACCTGGAATTAAAAAACTAGGCAAAGATGGTGGTGGTAGGTACCAGGTTTCTTTCTCACTGCTGGAATGGGAGGTCTCAGATAAGCAAGGGGAGGAGATGGAATAATCGACACGATGATGAATGAGATATGGAGACATCAGTAGGAACTCAAGTTTCACTTAATATAGAGATATATGTTTATAGTTATAAATATTTACACATATGAATATATACATGGGTTAGTGGACACCCCTATATTCCCTGTTCTCCCAGCAACTTAATGTAAAAGATATATATTCTTCCCAAGGGCACATGAAACACCATCCAGCACAGGCCGTATGCTGAACCGTAAAAGAAACCTTAATAACTTTAAATGGAATGAAGTCACACAAAGTTCCAAGACTACAGTGAAATGAAATTAGGAATCACTAACAAAAGAAATTTGGCAAATTTCTATACGACTCTCCAACTCCATTGCTAGGGCTATATCCAAGAAAAACGAAAACACAGGTCCACACAAAAGTCTGTACATGAATGTTGACAGTAGCATTATTAATCGTAGTCAAAAAAGTGCAAACAACCCAAATGGCCATTACATGATGAGTAGATAATCAAAATGAGAGACAGCCATACAGTGAAGTTTTATTTGGCAATTTAAGGAACCAAGTGCACATCCAAGCCACAGCACTGACGAACCTTGAAAACATGATGCCAAGTGAAATAAGTTAGTCCCAGAAGACCACATACTGTATGATTCTATCTGTATGAAATGTACAGAACAGGCACACCAATAGGAATCACTCACCAGCAGTTGTCTAGGCTTGCAGGAGAATTGCGAAAAAAATGGAAGTGACTGGTGATGGTTATGGAATTTCTTTCTATGGTGATGATTTGATTGGGTGATACAGGAACAAATCTGTGAATATTCCAGCAATCATTAAATTGTACACATTAAAGGGATAAGTTGTAAGGTTGTGATTTATTTCTCAAAAAGCTGGTATTAAAATATAGCAAGGAAAGGAGGAGTATGTATAAATTTATTACAAAATGATTTTTATAAATATGACTTACTGAATAAAGTTTAAATTGTGTAGATCAGTGGTTTTAAAACGTTATGTGGCCCATACAAACTATAGACCACGAGCCAGATTTATGCATGACTCAAGTGGTAAAGAATCTGCCTACCAATGCAGGAGATGCAAGAGACATGGGTTCAATGCCTGTGTCAAGAAGATCTCCTGAAGTAGAAAATGGCAACCCACTCCAGTATTCTTGCCTGAAAAAACCCAGGGACAGAGTAGCCTGATGGTACAGTTTATGGTGTCACAAAGAGTCAGAAACAACTGAAGCGACTTAGCATACACAAGATCCAAGAATAATTTTTACATTTCTAAATGACTGAAAAATAGGAGAAGAATATTTCATGACAGGTGGAAATTATATGAAATTCAAATTTCAATATCCATTTCATTGGGCCCTAGCCATGTTCATTCATTTACGCACTGTCTGTGGTAGTTTTTACAACAGGGTGGCTCAGCTGAGTGCCTATGACTTTATGGTCCACAAAGGAGCCTAAAATATTTACTATCTGGATTTTTGCAGGAACAAACTGGCTATATTTCCCAGTCATGGTGAGGAGCCCAGAGCAGGGAAATATATAGTTAAGTGTACTAGTGTGTATCAGAACTAAAGCAGATGCAGTGAAGATGAAAAGGAGATATGGGATTCAAATTAAACAGCACAACAGATTAATTACACGTCTCCTGTGCTTCCTGCATGGGAAGTGGATTCTTTAGCACTGAGCCACCAGGAACTCTAACGTAAACATTACTTAGAATCTACTTAGATAACTGAAGGCCCTCATGCCAAAGCCACACTCTCTAGTTCATTAAATCACTACACATTCCTACTCAGGGAAGACAACGTAACTGACACTCAAGTTTCACCACCTGACTTTGGAGAAGTGCTCTAAGCACCTTAAACTGTGTACACCCAAATCTTGGAGGTATTATGGATTCAATTCCAGACCACCAAAATAAACAGAATATCACAATAAAGTGAGTCCACATGAATTTTTTTATTTCCCAGCGCATAATGGCAACCCACTCCAGTATTCTTGCCTGGAGAATGCCACAGAGCCTGGTAGGCTACAGTCCACGGGGTCGCAAAGAGTCGGACACGACTGAGCGACTTCACTTTCACTTTCTTTCATATGAATTATGTTTATACTATACTGTAGTCTGTTAGGTGTGCAGTAGAATTATGGCTTAAAAAACATTCATTAATTAAATATATTAATTAAGAAATAATCTACTGCTAAAATATGCTAATGATCAACTACGCCCTCAGTGAGTCATAATATTTTTTCAATAGCTACATCACAGATCACTGATCATGGTAATGAATACAGTAACAAAAATTTTTGGAATCTTGTGAAAACTACCATAATGTGACCTAGACACAATGTGAGCAAATATTATTGAAAAAATGGTGTCGATAGACTTGCTTGATGCAAAGTTGCCACAAAACTTCAATTTGGAAAAAAACTCATGATTTGTGTTTACATGTGTGCATGTAACTCATGCAACAAAGCAAAAAAACCAATAAAACAAAGTAAATCTGTAAAATAACATGTGAAATAGAAGAAGGTTTAATAAAAGACACTTTCTGCTAAGGGGTTGTGACACCCAAAACACTTGGAAAGTACTGCTTGGTTCATTTCTTATGTTTAGGTTGCTTAATCTAATAATACTTTCAAGTTTTAAATTTTTAATAATTCAGTCTGTAACCTCCATTCTTACCAGAACTGTTCAGTTTGACTAAAATAGCAAAATTAACAACATTTAAAAAATTAACTAAAATTAAAATTTTTTAATTAAAAATTTAGAAAAAATTAATTAAAATTAATTTTAATTAAATTTTAATTGAAAATCAAAAATTTTTTAATTAACAAAATTAACTAAAATAAAATCACAAAATTAATGTGTTCCTCAAACACAAAATAAACACAAAGATTTCATCTGTATAAGGATACAGAAGTTACTGCATAAGACACACACAGATGTGAATAGAATCTTTGAAAAGAGAGTTAGACTTCTTCACCTGTGCATTTGAAGACATCATCTCTTCACTCTCCCAGCTGCTGAAAAACTGAGATGGAAGTTGGAAAAACATTTGAACCTATAAATTTAAGAACCAGGAATAACTTTAGATCAATTTTCAAGTCAATATTTAACTTTTAAAGCATGTGGACCTAATGCATTTGCAGATGGTGTGCTCAGCCGCTCAGTCATGTCCAACTCCTTTGTGACCCCATGGACTGTAGCCCGCCAGGCTCCTCTGTCCATGGGATCTCCCAGGTGAGAATACTGGAGTGAGTTGCCACTTCCTTCTCCAGGAGATCTCCCCAACCCACGCCTCCTGCACTGGCAGGCAGACTGTTTATCACTAGCACCACCTGGGAAGCTCCATTTGCAGATCATGAGCAGATAATTTCTGTAGCTCAGATGAGCATAACTATTACCAGAAAGAACAGAAGCTTCATGAAGTCACCAACAGCACAGACATCATTGCTGCTGACAGAGCAGTTCTCCTTTGGCCCAGTTAAAAAAAATACCAAAAAACATAAACAAAACAAGTAAAACCAAAGAAACTAGGGAAAAAAAACTTCACATAAAGAAAAAAAATGGTTTTCTTTCACAGCAGATCAATATCTACAACATCTGAAAAAACCATTAAAGTGAAAATATTTTTAACCATCAAGCATAGCATCTGCTTTGAAATCAAAATGGAAAAGCTTGGATAAACCAGTAGATCATATCTATGGCATTCCAATCCCAAAGAAAGGCAGTGCCAAAGAATGCTCAAACTACCACACAATTGCACTCATCTCACATGCTAGCAAAGTAATGCTCAAAATTCTCCAAGCCAGGCTTCAACAGTATGTGAACTGTGAACTTCCAGATGTTCAAGCTGGATTTAGAAAAAGCAGAGGAACCAGAGATCAAATTGCCAACACCCGTTGGGTCGTCAAAAAAGCAAGAGAGTTCCAGAAAAACATCTACTTCTGCTTTATTGACTATGCCAAAGCCTTGGACTGTGTGGATCAAAATAAACTGTGGAAAATTCTTAAAGAGATGATTATACCAGACCACGCTACCTGCCTCCTGAGAAATCTGTATGCAGGTCAGGAAGCAACAGTTAGAACTGGACACAGAACAACAGACTGGTTCCAAATAGGAAAAGGAGCATCTCAAGGCTGTATATTGTCACCCTGCTTATTTAACTTATATGCAGAGTACATCATGAGAAATGCTGGGCTGGATGAAACACAAGCTGGAATCAAAATTGCTGGGAGAAATATCAATAACCTCAGATATGCAGATAATACAACACTTATGGCAGAAAGTGAAGAAGAACTAAAGAGCCTCTGGATGAAAGTGAAACAGGAGAGTGAAAAAGTTGGCTTAAAACTCAACATTCAGAATAATAAGATCATGGCATCAGGTCCCATCCCTTCATGTTAAATACATGGGGAAAGAGTGGAAACAGTGGTTGACTTTATTTTTGGGGGCTTCAAAATCACTGCAGATGGTGACTGCAGCCATGAAATTAAAAGACACTTACTCCTTGGAAGAAAAGTTATGAGCAACCTTGACAGCATATTAAAAAGCAGAGACATTATTTTGCCAACAAATGTCTGTCTAGTCAAAACTATGATTTTTCCAGTGGTCACATATGGATGTTGAGAGTTGGACTATAAAGAAAATTGAGAGTTGAAGAACCGATCCTTTTGAAGTGTGGTGTTGGAGAAGACTCTTGAGAGTCCCTTGGACTGCAAGGAGATCCAACCAGTCCATCCTAAAGGAGATCAGTCCTGGGTGTTCACTGGCAGGACTGATGCTGAAGCTGAAGCTCCAATACTTTGGCTACCTGATGCGAAGAACTGACTCATTTCAAAAGACCCTGATGCTGGGAAAGATTGAAGGCGGGAGGAGAAGGGGACGACAGAGAATAAGATGGTTGGATGGCATCACCAACTCAATGGACATGAGTTTGAGTAAGCTCTGTGAGTTGGTGATGGACAGGGAGGCCTGGCGTGCTGTGGTCCATGGGGTCACAAGAGTCGACACAACTGAGCAACTGAACTGACTGATGGCATCTATTACACTAAACTAATCTTACAGAGTTTAAATTGAGGTTTATTTCTTTGGAGGATAAACAAGGCTATAAGTTATTTTCAAGTGCAGTACATATTATGTATATTGCTTGATTTTTCTAAAAAATAATTGGGACCTACTCATGGAACATAAGCATTAAAATAGGTTCATTAAAATTTTTCAATCAAATCACCTCATTCCTCATCCACATATCATCAAATACTAATTTTAGATCAAGTTGGTGACTCTGTGTATGACTTCTGTTGGTGGACTGTGTCATTCATGAAGATGAACTTTATTGAATGAAAGCTTAGAAATATGGGCTTCAGTGAAAAATCCGTGGGAATCTGAGAGGCATTACATAACAAGTCACAGAATAAACAACTTAGTAATACATTTATGTTACATGTTTCCAACTATTCCTACATCCTGTTTTGCCAGTCCACTGACTTCCTGGATCCCACCCACCCCCCTGGCTTTCTTTTTAGACTCTTTCTTTCCCTTTCAGAGCAATTAACCCCTGTCTCATCGCCTCCTCTCTTACCCATCCCATCTATGTGAAGTCGCTCAGTCATGTCCGACTCTTTGTGACCCCACGGACTGTAGCCTACCAGGCTCCTCTGTCCATGGGATTTTCCAGGCAAGAATACTGGACTGGGTTGCCATTTCCTTCTCCAGGAGATCTTCCTGACCCAGGGACTGAACCCAGGTCTCCTGCAGACGCTTTACCATCTGAGCCACCAGGGAAGTCATATCCATAACCAGGTTCAAAAAACAAGACAGGATCCTGTTGCCATGATTTATCTTCCTTTGAAAGCAGAAAGGGAATTAAAAAGGATAGATTTATTTTCCTCTGTCACATTTTTGAACTGTAACTCAGTAAGTTTTGAAAAGCTAGAAGATAATTCAATAACATGGAACAATACTCCACATCTCAGAAGACATCATGAAAGCTAGATAGAATCATATCTATAAATTTCACATGAGAACTATTACTTCTGCCCAAACCAAGTCAGTTACTGACATAAAAATGTTTATATGACAACAAATTATCTTAACTAATGAATCCAGAATGCAGACAGATAATCAATAATTCTATTTCTCTTGGAGAGAATAATTTAGTTTTGCAAGTATCTATGTATTTTCTCCTAAAAGAATTATGGTCCATTGTAAACTTTTGTTCTATAGAAAATTTTGAGCCTCTGTGTTATCTTCTCATTGTCTGTTAAAAATGTACTTAAAACACTATGTTTGACTTAAAAAAAAATCCTTTCTTAAAGGTTACTGCAAAGATGGCAATAAATCCATAAGTTTAAAAAATGATAGTAAAATTCAAGATATTAGATACAGAAAACTTTCTAAAAGAACCTAGAATACTGTCAAAATAATGTCAAATGATTTGGTTGCCTTTTGTCTCACATGCCTTAAGACAAAGATCTTTGATGATTGCGGTTGTTCAGTTGCTCAGTCGTGTCCGCCTCTTTGAAACCTCATGGCCTACAGCACGCCAGGCTTCCCTGTCCTTCTCCATCTCCCAGAGTTTGCTCAAACTTATGTCCATTGAGTCAGTGATGGCATCCAATCATCTCATCCTCTGTCATCCCCTTCTCCTCCTTCCCTCAATCTTTCCCAGCATCGGGGTCTTTTCCAGATGATAAAGAAACTAAACGATATATACTATCTCACATAGTGTCAGAGGTAAGTATATATTATTATTTAAAACATGCAACAATAAAATAAAATCTCAGACATTTATTTCTGTAGGGTTTAGATGCTTAAGTAAAATTTGATGGTACGTATAAATATTTAAGCAAAATTTTAAAATGCGTAATATTACTTTGCAACTATAGTGACATTTCATATATACAATAGATATTTTATCAGAACAATTCATTAAAGACTAAGCTTTATGGGCTAACATCTTTTAATTCATCAATGTGTTTATTGTTATTACTATCCCATATTTCATGTTTCATCAATTACTTTTACATCCTGCTTGTCAAAACATGAACAATGGAGTGAAGGGACCATGTCTTTTCAATCATTTTATCCCACACAGTTTAGGTAGGACTTCCCCTATTTCGTAGTGGTAAAATGAACTGAATTGAACTGAAAGAAAACGTCCTGGCTGACTCCACCCTATTATACAGTTTTCTAAAGCAAAAAAAAAAAAAAAAGATCTGAACCAGTCTGTGATTCAAAGAAAGAAATAAATTAAGATTTAAAAACCTTGAGTCTATGACATACATAATACTCAAGTATATTTAAAAATATACAAAGAAGATGATATGATTTAAATTACTTCAGCTTACTCTAATAATACTTTACCCAAATCCAGTAGTGTAATAACTATTTTTAACCAGGGTAATTAGTAACTAAGTGTTTTAAATAAGCAAATATACTTTCTTTAAAAAAATCATCTTTAGAAACATGATTGAGTGTAACTAAAGCTGCAAGGAACTATACAATGCAGGCATGCTAAGTCGCTTCAGTCATGTCTGATCTTTAGACTCTTACGGACTGTAGCCCACCAGGCTCCTCTGTCCATGGGCTTCTCCAGGCAAGAATACCAGATGGGTTGCCGTGCCCTCCTCCAGGGGTCTTCCGGACCCAGGGATCAAACTCGCAACTCTTACATATCCCGCCTTGCAGGCAGGTTCTTTACCACTAGGTAAGCGCCACCTGGGAAGCCCATAAAATGCATAAATTACCCTTAATGTAATAAATATTAACATTTTCATATATAATAAGTTGAGATTAGAATTCAATGTATTCAAAGGTATTTCATCTGCACAGAATTTTATTTATTTCATTAGTCTTATTTTAATTATGCTGCTCAGACTAACAGTGTCCTAGACACATTTTTGACAGTGTTATTTTGTGCAGTTAAATTGTAACAAGCAATAAAATTTCCTTTTAAAACTGGAAACTAAAAAACCCCAAAGTCCTACATTAAAATATGTAAACTTTCTACTGAAGGCTCTATTATATTAACAATGCCGATGTGACAGTTTATATTGATAAATATTAACATTAGTTTTCTTTATAATCATATTTATACCATTTATACAAGATTTATTATGTTATTTCAAACACTTTCAAGAAAGTGTTTTCTAGTTGTAAAAGTAATATGATGCCATTATTGAAAATTTAGAATAGTAAAATTTATAAAAGTCATATATTTTAATATTTACTTCCAAAGTAGCTTCTTTCAATATTAGTATACTTTCCCAAATTATATTAACATTTTTCCAAAATTGTGGTGCTCCTTTTTAATGGGCTTTTTACACACTCCATTTTAATCAACATCTTCCTAAAAATCTAAGCAATCTCCAAAAATCTTAATTGTTAATAACTCCATACAAATCCAATAAATGGATTTAATTTATTTAAATTTTGCTTATATTTGTGGCATTCAGTTAATTTTTATGGTATATGTGAATAATGAAAATAAAGCATTCTTGTATCTGAATTATTTTCTTCTGCTTCTTTATTCCGATTGCTTAGCTTTATTAGTAAGTGACTATAACTGTAATTTGGCACTTGAAGGCTTTTTTAAAGATTCAGGAGGAAATATTAAATTATCCCCCCCAAAGTTTGTATCAATATACATTTATCTTCACAGTTTGTAATTATGTTCAACACAATTTTATGTTCTAAATAATCAAAACATAAATATTTCTTCTATATTTGTTTGTGTATAATGAAACTTTAAATATATAATTTTCAAAGCTACACTGAGTCAATGTCTTTCACTGGGTTCATTCTATCAAATTACCCTTTCTGCATAGCATGATTTTAATGTTTAATCCTACCTTTTTTTCTTTCAAGACAATTTCTGTTCTCTTTAGCCAAGAAGATGAGGCTCTGGAAAGATTCAATTCAGTTCAGTTCAGTCGCTCAGTCGTATCCACTCTTGTGACCCCATGGACTGCAGCACGCCAGGCCTCCCTGTCCATCACCAGCTCCCGGAGTTTACTCAAACTCATGTCCATTGAATTGGTCATGCCATCCATCCATCTCGTCCTCTGTCGTCCCCTTCTCCTCCCACCTTCAATCTTTCCCAGCATCAGGGTCTTTTCCAATGAGTCAGCTCTTCTCATCAGGTGGCCAAGGTACTGGAGCTTCAGCTTCAGCATCAGTCCTTCCAGTGAATATTCAGGACTGATTTCCTTTAGGATGGACAGGGTGGATCTCCTTGCCATCCAAAGGACTCTCAAGAGTCTTCTCCAAACATTATCCACATATTATCTTGCCAAGTATCTATGAATTTTCTGCTGCTGACTCCTCATTTAATTTTCACATTTTTTTTCAAATTCAAATACCTGAACTACAGTAATAATGATTCTAGGTAAAATGATCAATGTTGCTACTGAATTTACATATTATAGTGTTTAAAACATGATGTACTGAAGTGCTTTCTCATAAATGAGCATAAAAAGGAAGATGTCTAAGAAGGAAGAGCAGGGTAATAAGCGGATAGACAGGGAGGAAAACCTGCGCTGGGGGCAGGACACATCAGAAAGTAATAATAATAACAAAAGGAAAAGAGAGGAGGAGGGCTGGAAAGGATACCTCACTCTCTTTTCAGGCACTCTGTGTTTGAGTATGCATATTTTTGGCTTCCCAGGGGGTGGTAGTAGCCTCAGTACATCTGCAGGTTTCCTGTGAACTCCTCTGGAACAGAAACTTAAGCCATGTTGGAAATTACAAAGCTTCAGAAAAGTGAGAATTGATGATCAGTGTTTCCGAAATAATGAAACCAAAACAATATATACTAAAGTGAGTACTGGTGAAAATTAAGCATGGTCTAAAGAATATGGAAATGTACAACCATAATCTGTCTGAGAACTTTATAAGATGTATTAGTGTGCTTGAAAGCTCTACAATGATGAAACATTCTCTCAATTATAAGGCTTCCTAAACTTACTTACTTACAGAGAGAGAGCTAGAGAGAGCCTAGTATTATTCTATGAACCTAGTCTTACACAGAAGGTTTCATTTTTCCTCAAAAAAGGCTGACTTAAAGGTACTCAGTCAGGGAAAGTGACGTCAGAACACTAATGCCATGCATGTTCCACATCCATGTTATTTCTCTGTGGACTTCTCTGATTTTTCTCTCTCCTTTGTCTCATTCTAGACATGTTTATTTTTCCAAATTCATTCTATTTTTGTTTCATCTGAGGTGTAGCAGAAACAGAGAATATTGAAAATAGCTTGCCTGGTCTTTAACTCATGCCTGCATCCCTCATTTATTCAGCATGTCACCGGCTGTGTGCTAACGACGCCCTGAGAGGGCTCAGCGACAGAGGGAGAGACAAATGACTGACCGAGCCGCAACAGAAAGGGAGCTTATCTGGTGACCATCAGAAAACACTGAAGCTGAAGGGATGCTGAATTTATTATCAGGTTCCCCGGAGAACCAGAAAAAAATAGCTTATCTTTCCTCTTATATGCATTAGAAAGGTTATCTGGCTATAAACATATGGGGAATCTCTCTTTAGTTATACTTATTTATATAACACAATGCTTTCAGGTCTAAAAGAAGTCTCAGAAGAAATGGTAGATGTGATAAATTGTACACAATTAAACATGTTGGATAAAATAACTTTGGTGGAAAAATACTTGTTTCATCTCATGTGTTTTCAATATTACAGTGAAAATAAGGCAAGCATGTTAAAAACAAAAACAAAAAACAGAAGACTTACATCATCTTGACCTTAACAAGAGAATCCACATATGAAGAGCCAACCTGAAGTCACTACAAACTCACCAATCATTCTAACAGTTACCCACCACCCACCATGTCATCCAGTTAATTCAGGGGAACTTCTAATTAGCCTGAGATTATAGACAGAAAGACAGAGCTGAGTGTTGTTGAACGGCGTCACCTACAAAGGCATATGTTGATGACCTGTGTGTCCAAAAGAATGGGGAACTCTAGCCATGAGTGGTCTCAGAAGGAAGGAAGCACACTGCCCAGTTACTTGGCGGGGCAGGGCGCATAGGGAAGCGACTTTGTCTTTCCTGTCAGCAAGAAATACAATCTAATGTTTAGATAAAAATGGATTCTTTTTAAAAAATACCATAATTTTTATGAGAAAAATGATGTGTAATAACTAATACACTTGTAGCTCAAATGACATGAATTATGATTTTGAAAGTTTATGAACTAATCCCCTGTTTGTTTATTATCATCAAGGGTATCTATATGGGTTATATGGACTCTGTTTCCCTTTTAAAGTTTCTGAATACATTACATGGTTTATTCATTAGCTTTCAGGATTCAGTCAACTATTTGGCCAGTAAACAATTTTACAACATGATATCCTATTAAAATTTTTAGGAATTCACCTTTCAAAAGGAAAAAATCTAAATGGAAAATGATCTTACGCTTTATCCTTTTTGCATATTTGACTCTTGAGTGACTGTTGCTTAATGTCTTAAAATATATATTCAACAAATTATATGCATTGACAAAAAGTTAAAACCTAACCAGAGAGAATATGTATTTTACCTTAAAATGGACTTGTGTGTATGCATCCTTAGTCGTGTCCAGCTCCTTGCGACCTCATGGACTGTGGCCCACTAGACTCCTCTGTCCATGGGATTCTCCAGGCAAGAATACTGGAGTGGGTTGCCATATCCTCCTCCAGGGGATCTTCCCCACTCAGGTATTGAACCCACAGCTCTTGCATTGGCAAGCAGGTTCTTTACCACTAGTGCCACCCAGGGAGCCCAAAATGGACTTAGCATTTATTAAATTTTAATCTGTCAAATAAAATGAGAAATACATTTGATTGCAGAGAGCTTAGTTTCTAGAAGACAACACAATTATCTTCTAAAGATAAAATATATATTAACTAGTTTACTAGCTTTTTAAGATAAAATTATAATACTGCAGTCTTACAATACTAAGAAATGTGTTAGTCTCCTAGCAAGTAAGAACTATTTATCATTACATTTTTTTTATAGCTAAGCTATTTAGTACAACTAAGATCTCATGATAAAAACTGATGTTACACTACCTCTCTACTGCTTTGCTGCCCTAGAATTTTACCACAATGCATATATTGACCAAAGTCTCTCCTATTATGCAAGATTTTCTAACGATAAAAATGTCTCTCTGTGTTTTATCAGAGAATGAAATGTAGGCATTGGACCCAAAAAGAAAATACTGTTCTTCATCAGTGTTAGGTTGGATAGAAATGAAATGATTTTCTCTTTGGTTGGAGATTGCTTAAAGCTGGAAATCCCCATTATCTGGGGTGGCTGCAACTTTCCATAAGCAAAGTATGGTCCCTCCGCGCTGGCCGCAATTGTACCGAGGGGTGTTCCTCTGTCAAAACCCTAAATTAATCAAGTTCCAAACCTGACTGCACATATGTAACTCTGTCAGACATACACACTTGCATTCTCATCTGTGCACGTGCGGACAGACAGGGCTGAGCGACTAAAACATCAAAGAGCACTAAGGCAAGGCAGACTCAGCGATTTGAAAAAGGAATGTATGCTTACCCAAAGGGAAACACTGCGGAGGGATACGTTAGAGTGCGGAGGGATACGTTAGAGTGCGGAGGGATACGTTAGAGTGCGGAGGGATACGTTAGGAGTTTGCATTAACACATACACACTAGAAGCAAGTGTTAGTCGCTCAGTCGTGTCCTCCTCTTTTGCGACCCTGTGGACTGTAGCCCACCAGGCTCCTCTGTCCGTGGGATTTTCCAGGCAAAGATATTGGAGTGGGTTTCCATTCCCTTCTCCGAGGGATCTTCTGGACCCAGGGATTGAACCCGGGTCTCCGAAATGCAGGCAGATTCTTTACCCTCTGAACCGCCAGGGAGGCCAACATACCCGATACTATATATAAAATAGACAACCAACAGGGGCCTCCTGCATAGAGCAGGGAGTCTACTCAGTCTGTAATTACGCATATGGGCAAAGAACCTGAGAAAGAATGGATATCTGTATATGTATAACTGCATCACTTTGTTGTATGGCTGAAACTAATACAACATTTTTTTAAATAATTTTTTTTTTTTTTAAAGAGGATGCTTTTTAATCCCAAAGACAGTGGGGGTGGGAGGGTGATACAAAGAGTGAACAGAAAAATCAACTAATATCCACTATAATCAGCATTCCTGTAACTGTCAGGATCAACTTAAAAAATCTGCTCAACCATAACCCAGTGGGTACTACCAAACAAACCTCTCTTCCATCCTGTATCCAAGCTGTACCAATTCACATGTTTCTCAGGGTTATCTAACATTCTGCTAAAATGTGTTAATATAGGTGTAATAGGTTTTGTCTGTTGGATGCTTAATTTGGAACAAAATTACATGTCACATTCTAGAAAAGATTTAGTGAAAGACAATATTAAGATAGCTGTATTGTATATCTGCAAGGCAAATTGTTTAAAATTTTGTAGGATATTTCCTAAATATGGATGCGATGTGTCCGAGGTAACAATCAATGGGATCACCAAATTTGAAACTTTCAATATGTCATGTGCCTTACCCAAATATTGCTACTACTTGTTGTGTTATTGTTATTTTATAATAACAATAATAAATTGGAATAATGACAATGTGCCTATGTGTATAAGACTGCATCTCCCTAAGTGAATATCTGCATAAAAATGATAAAATCGAAGGAAGGGTTTGAAGAAGGAAGGAAGATTTTGAAGTTATCTTACTTTTTTTTAACATGAGCCCTTCAAGTATTTTCCTTAATTCCTAGGCAAGTAGTTACTGGATCGTAACTCCCCAATGAAATTAAGGCTGAGATAAAAAGAATTGAAAAGAAATAGTCACACAAACACAGTATTACAGATCTGTACCTTGCTCCTCATTTGGATTGTAATGCGTCCCTAAAATAAGGGACTGTTATAATGTGTTAGAGCAATGTGCCAAGATATAAACAGCAGGTGATATGGGAGAGACATGGTTCAAGGTCATGAAGAGTTACATAACGCTATAATAATAGGGTGTGAAAGATATGAGAGAAGATATGAGAGAAGTCATGCAAACAGGAGTCACCTGTTTGCATAAATCACCTCTCCCTCCAAAATTAATTTCCTCTGTAATGTTTTAATTTTGCATTTTTTTAAAATTAGATACCATTGCCAAAGTATTTGTACTCTTCCCTAACCTGCCCACTTAACTTCACCTAGTCAATCAATTCTGAATATTCACTGGAAGGACTGATGCTAAAGTTGAAGCTCCAATACTTTGACCACCTGATGTGAAAAGCCGACTCACTAGAAAAGAAACTGATGCTGGGAAAGATTGAAGGCGGGAGGAGAAGGGGAAGACAGAAAAGAAGATGGTTGGATGGCATCACCAACTCAATGGACATGAGTTTGAACAAACTCCAGGAGACAGTGAAGGACATGGAAGCCTGGCATGCTGCATGCAGTTCATGGGGTCACAAAGAGTCATAAACAACTTAGTGACTGAACAACAACATGACTTGGTAATATGTATAATTTTGTCCAAACACAAAATAATTTAGACAAAGAGAAAAAAGAAGGGAGAAAAAAAAGGAAAAAAGAAGACAAAAGATGAAGCTGAAGAGAAGAAAAAGCAAAGATCAATAAGTCAAAATTAAAATAATTTTTTAAAATTAGTGCAGTAATGTAATCCCTTGAGTTAAAATTAGTTGTTAAATGGGTTTATAAAATGAATGATTGATCAAATTGACTAAATCAAATATGATTTCCTTTCTCTTTTATAACAATTTAGGATCATAACACTTATTGTATGTTGAGTAAAGGTAATTTTTAAAATGCTTATACCTTGTATTGTTGCCAGTATACAGATATATACCTCATTTTGGATAGAATACAAATTTGTGACATTCACATTGGCAGTATCCATTCAGAAAACCTTAAAAAAATTTAAAAACAATTGGCGCAGTATTTGGCACTGAAATGTAATAAGCTAAACAACAAAACTCCAACTCATTTCATTCATTAAAAAACATTTGGCATTAATGTTTTAAAAGTAATTAGTGAAGAAGTTAATATAAATGCAGGAGTCAATACTCATAAAAGCAAAACTGATGGGACAATCAGTGAGAGGCAAGGTACCCTGTCAAGTGATTAAAGATGTTTTCATTATTTAATGGTGGGTATTACCTAAAAGCAATATTGTACGGTTCTAACATCACCAAAAAGAAATATACTAGTAATAAAGAATTAAACAGACAATACCCAGCAGCTCCAATTCAGTGTAATAAATTTACATTTTATTGCTTTTTGTGCTTAATAAGAATTCTGGGATTCATTTGTTGAAAACATTTTCAAATTTTATCCAAAATGATTCTAAAATAATAATAAGCTCATGAAGCACAAATTAGGGTATTAATCTCCTAGGAGAGTAATCGTAGGGTAAACTTTACACTGAATCATCATTTTTCCATTAGACTTCTGTGCTGCAACATTGATTTAATAAAACTACCATCCAGACAGAGCCGTTCAACCAAATTGAACGTTACTAGCATAAAACTGTTGCTGCTGCTGCAGTTCCCATAAAATGTCTTGGAAATAACGACAGCATTGCACATCCATTTGCTGGTGCATAAATGCACAGGACCCTGAGAGCATCAATAACAGCATTAATTGCAATTTAGTTGTATTCACCCAAGAATAAAATCCTATAGGGAGTGCTTTATTTAAACTGGAGGAGTCATATTTAATTTAAGCTTATACATTACTCATATTTGGGGAGTGTTGGGGAATATTTTATGGGCGTGAAGGAGAATCAACATATGCTTTAATCAAGCATTTCTATATAAAAATATATTGCTTCACTCTCTACTATGTAATTTCATATTCAAAGTCCTTAACTTTTTATTGTAATAAAATTGAGATATTAATGGAAAATTGGGCAAACATTTAAATATTTTTCATGTGAAATCTCAAAATCCCTAGATCACAAGATCTGTAAATGATCTAAAGTTCCTTAAGGTTTATCTGAATGACCTGTGTCTTGAAAACATATGTTAGGTGTTAAACTATCATAAAGTGATATTCATATAAGCATACATAAAAAAGATGCTTTTTTTTTTTAACTTGTCCAACAATAACTTTTTTTTTCATTTATTTTTATTAGTTGGAGGCTAATTACTTTACAGTATTGTAGTGGTTTTTGTCATACATTGACATGAATCAGCCATGGATTTACATGCTTTTCTTTAAGAAAGAAAAATATTTCCTCTTGAATGGATTGCTAAAGAATATGTACTCATACAAATACATTTTATATTTGAATATTATTCATTATATCCTCTTTCCATTCATAATATTCATTGGGTGAAAAATGTTTATTACTGAGCTTAATAAGTCCATTGATCTAGGTTAGTAGAAATAAAAATGGTGAACATTAAAATAAGCACTAACCAAAGGCTAGGGTGAGATAAGTATTAGGCATATGTTTAAATACTGTATTAAACTTCTTATATACTGTCTATTGCCTCCTTAGGTTAATTTCAAGAAAAGTTGTGTTTCTTAAGAGGTGTACCTATTTTAAGTGATTCTGGTATCCTCTGCTTGCCTGTAGTTTGTTAAATGGAATGAGATGATTTGGATAGTTTCAATTCAGACTTGGAAATTTGCACTTAATAGATCTTTTGGACTCACATATTTCTAAAAGTTTTTTTTGGAGAGTAACTACTCATCTAGCTGCCAAGATTAAATGATTAAATGTAATGCAGTCCTCTGCATTACAGGTACCTCACTAACTCTCAGAGTAGACATGACTGTCACCTAGATTTGTAATCAGTTAAATATTTGACATGAAAACCTACTGTATTATAACTTTCCATTGTGACTCTATGTGGAGATATGACTAAAGATTCATCATCTGAATCACTGAAAACTCACAGAATTTCTTTACTTCTCAAAAGTTATTTTTCTTGAAACAATCTTTTAGCCATAAATATAACATTTCCTCTATTGTTCAAGAAGAAAAGTGACTGCTTATTCTTTTTTCTGTCTTGGAATAAAAAATGAGTCTAAAAAATATTACTCAATACAAAATGACATGTTTTTCAAATTATATTTCTAAATTTCCTTTTTGTAAATGAAATCAAAGATTTGTATTCTTTGCCAAGGTGATGGTATTGGTTAAGGTAAGACACATTAACCAAAAGGAAATTCCTGTTTTTAAAAATACCACATATATTGAGCTGAAAAATAAATATTTGTGCTGTTTTAAGACACAGTGTTAAGTGAACAATGCAAAGAAATAAAGGAAAACAATAAAATGGGAAAGACTAGAGATCTCCTCAAAAAAGCTAGAGATACCATGGGAACATTTCAGCAAAGATGGGCACAATAAAGGACAGAAATGGTATGGACCTAACAGAAGCACAGAGATTAAGAAAAGGTGGCAAGAATACACAGAAGACCTGTACAAAGAGGTCTTAAAGACTCAGATAACCACAATGGTGTGCTCACTCACCTAGAGAGACATCCTGGAGTGTGAGGTCAAGTGACCCTTAGGAAACATTGCTACGAACAAAGCTAGGGAGGCGATGGAATTACAGTTGAGCTATTTCAAATCCTAAAAGATGAAGACAGATAAAGTGCTGCACTCAATATGCCAGCAAATTTGGAAAACTCAGCAGTGGTCACAGGACTAGAAAAGGTCAGTTTTCATTCCAATCCCAAAGAAGGGCAAGGCCAAAGAATGTTCAAACTACTGTGCAATTGCACTCATTTCACATGCTAGCAAGGTAATGCTCAAAATCCTTCAAGCCAGGCTTCAACAATACGTGAACCCAGAACTTCCAGATGTACAAGCTGGATTTAGAAAAGGCAGAGGAACCAGAGATAAAATTGCCAACATCTGTTGCATCACAGAAAAGCAAGAGAATTTCAGAAAAGCATCTACTTCTATTTCACTGACAATGCTAAAACCTTTGACTGTGTGGATCACAACAAACTGTGGAAAATTCTTCAAGACATGGGAATACCAGACCACCTGACCTGCCTCCTGAGAAATCTGTATGCAGGTCAAGAAGCAACAGTTAGAACCAGACAGGTAGTGGCTGTGGCTATTAAGACGGATAAGGCAGGGTTAGGAAGGTGAGAGCCAGCACAGTGGGTATGTTTCTGTGCATTTGACTGCCTTCCTCCTGTCTGGGGGATCAGATGGTAAAGAATCTGCCTGCAATGCAGGAGACCCAGGCTTGGTCCCTGGGTCGGGAAGATCCCCTGGAGAAGACAATGGCAACCCACTCTAGTATTCTTGCCTGGAGAATTCCATACACAGAGGAGCCTGGTGGGAAACAGTCCATGGTGTTGCAAAGAGTCAGACATGACTGAACAACTAACATTCACTGATCATTATTAACTAATTGCTGCTCATATTTTGACCATTATCCTTAGTTGCTCAGTCTAGAGCAATGGCTCTCAAATTTTAGGATGCATTCAAATCCCCCAGAATGCTTATTTCAAGACATTTAGGCTAGGAATTTGAGCTCTAACAAGCTCCATGTGATACTAATGCTACTCTTCCAGAACCAGCATCGTTACTGCTCTTGGGTATTTAAGGAAGTGATGTGTCTAACACTTTTCCATTGTGTATGATATAAGTTTAAATCAACAATTGGATGACACCATACTCTCATGTAAAAATATTGTGATTTTTATAACTTTATAATAAACTGCATTTTCAAAAAAGGAAATGTGTTATTCTTCCTACAGGCTGTATCTCTCTCTACATGAGATAATTAGAAATACAGATGCACAACACTCAACTCTTCAGTTTTCTGTCTGCTACTGGCAAGATGATTATCTCTGCACTAAAAAAGAGAGAGATTTGGGAATGAATGCTTTCTTACAAATAAAGCCATAATGAACCTATCTGAGCTCTCAGTTTAGAGACGTCTATTCTTAATATCTCTTTGGTTCTCTGCTGCACATTGATTGCCATTTACTGAGTGGTAACGTCTAGCCAGTTGGCAAAAAAAAAAAAAATAATGATGATTTATATATTTAGATAGCATGGTACATTCCTGAAACATGCGTAGGCAACCTACTACACACAAATTCAAATTCAACAGATACAATAAACAACCTCCTACTACACACAAATTCATATTCAACAGATACAATAAATAACCTCTAAGACCAAAGCTGTGTGCAAAATAACACCCTGATAAATGATTATTGCCATTTTGAAAACCCTCGGTCATGCTGGAATTAATATTCAGCACTGATTCTTAGTTCTTCCTTAGGAAATATACAGATAACAAACTAAATATTTTGCCAATTTATGATCATAAACACATCACACAAAGGACATACAGTACACTAATGGGAACAAAGAGGTGATGTTTCAGAATCTCAAATTTAGCCCCATACCGTTTTACTGTAATTTCAGAAAACACTCGTTCTACGCCTGAAGCTATTTTCAGAATAAGTATTCAAGAACACATTAAAAAAAAACCTATTATATAAAGTACGCAAAATATGTATTTATTGTGTCATAAAACGATAGGCAATATAATTTCTCAGTTGTTAGCTTTTTTCCTTCTGTGAAGGGCATTTGAGCCAATCAAGATGGCAAAGTGCAAAAGCTATACATTTCCTCTAGGAATTAGTCAAGAAAAGTATTCACTAATGATTTAAATAAACTCAGCAGATGTTCTTTACTGATAACATTGTTCAGTTTAGACAATTTCCATTTCATTGGTGTTATTACTATTAATAGCTGACATTTACCGAGTGCTTAGTATATGCCATGCCACAATTCAACAAACTTTTTATTTCAAGAAGTAGAGAATACATAACTTTCAGCCCCTGGTATACAATTGATTTTGAAAGTCATGTATAAATTTATATAATCACTGATAGTGTATAAATATATTAATTTTGCACATTCCTTTCAATATCAGAAATTATGTATACAAATTTTTCTTACCTTTCAGTATGTGTTTTTACATGTTTTCTGGAAGGAGAAAATTCTTATGTAATTTGTGAACATTGTTTTAGTGAAACAGCTAACTATAATCCTATCTTAATTAGTATATACACTCAAGCAATGTTGTGAGCAACTCCAGAGGATCATTTCTATAAAGATATACATTTAAGTATTGAATGTAATTAAACTTCTGCAACACTGAAAATTATAAACATATAATGCTAATGCATTATCTCGACATATGATGGGGGCTTCCCTGGTGACTCAGATGGTAAAGAATCCACCTGCAGTGCAGGAGACCTGGGTTTGATCCCTTGGTTGAGAAAATCCCCTGGAGGAGGGCATGACAACCCACTCGAGTATTCTTGCCTGGAGAATCCCCTGGACAGAGGAGCCTGGCGGGCTACAGTCCACGGGGTCACAAGGAGTCGGACATGACTAATCGACTAGGCACGCACACACAGACAAATGATAGGCTAACTTTGTCTACTAAACATCTAGGGAATTTTAAGAGAGTAATGTTTGCTATTTGTTTAAGAAGTAAATACAAAAGAGAAAAATAATTTTTCACTGATGATTTTCATTTTCTTTAGTATATTCTTATTGTTATATTTCCTATTTTTATAATAAACATCTATTTAATATATAGTTGGAAAACACTTAGGCAAGTAAAGTTCATTCACTGGAACCACTGAACTGGAGGTGACCGACAAAACATCTACTCCAATGGTCAATCTTTTCCGCAATCGTTTTTTTTTTTTTTTTCAAATAAAATATTTCTTGGAAGCCAAAATGAATAAAAGCAATGAACCTTCCAGTTTTGCAAAATTCTGTCGTTTGTGAAAAACAATTTCTTACTCTTAGAACCTCTAAACATTTCTGCATTCTGACAAACACCCCCAAGATCCCCATGCAAGACACCCTTTGCAGTCCTCCTGATCTCTCGGTCAAACTTGTTGTTTAGCTGCTTAGTTGTGTCTTTGTGACCCTAGGAATTGTAGCCCACCGGATTACCCTGTCCATGGAATTTTCCAGGCTAGAATACTGGAGAGGGTTGCCATTTTCTTCTCCAGGGGATAGTCCCAGCCCAGGGATTGAACCTGTATTGCCTGAAATGGTAGGCAGATTTTTTATCACTGAGCTAGCAGGGAAGCCTCACAATTTCCTACCAACATTTATTTCATTCTAGGGTCTATGAGATAGAAGAATTATCTCTCCTCAAACTGAGATGCACATTTGAATGTCTTATCCTCTGTTCTCTAATCTTAATTCAAAGCCCATTTCTGGAATTTCCTCCTGGAATCTGGGGGACCCTCTGACCACCTTGACCAAGAGCATCTGACAGAGTGAAGCGGTTCCAGTCCGAGGCAGGCAGTGAATGGTCTAGGAGCTTCTCTCCAGTTTGCAGAAAGGCAGCCGGCACAGAAAGGAGTGACTGAACCAGAAGAACCAGGCTTGAGGAGTTTGAGCCCCAGGGGGAGGCCTTGGGGGCTGAGGCGGCCGGAGGAGAGGAGACATGTGAACCGAGAAACCAAACAACCTAGAAACAGATCCCAGCCCCAGGACTCCCACTGGCACCCCGCCCATCAAGGACAATCCACTCAGCAAGCCCTTCCTCATGGTGGCAAAGTTTGAATAAAACAGAATCATTGTTTCTAGCCTCGAAATTGTGGGGTAATCGATGTGGTAGCAATAAATAAGCAAAATGATGTTTCTGTCATTCTAACAATTTTGTGTTATATGAGCCTATCTTAATTTGTCCAGGCATGAATTTATAAACACATAACCAGTTCCATGTGGGTTAATTATTCAAGGCACATGTTCCAGCAGCTTAATGCCTCTTTCTTATTGACAAAAAGGTTACCCCAGGTTTAAGAGCCTGGTACGGTACCAAAAAGAAACACACACACACAAAACACCAGCAACTTCTTATTTTCAATGTGCAAAAGAAAAAAGCAAGAAAGTTTAAATATATGAATCTTTATCTGATTGTCATATTTTCCTGCATACAGTTCTATCTAGTAAGTTTTGAGTTTATTTCTGAAAATTTCTGTGATTCAATACATTACATGCATACTTGAGAAAATAAGAGAAGTCTAATATGTATAAATATAAAAGCATTTTCCTCAAAGGTCACAGGAGGATTAATTTATTTATCAATTGATTTTCCTCTATCTTTAGACTTTTAATCTGCAATGTATCTTAAATATTAAACAATGGAAACAAATGTTTCACAGGGGAAATAAATGTCAGAGGCTCAAACAACACTAGAGAAATTTCTGTCAATGATTTAAACTTCACTGTCAAATATTTACATAACATAGTTTAAATGAAAGTAAAAACTATGCACTTACTATGAATGAAGTGGCCTTTTTCCAAAGGATAATTCTCTTTAAGAGCTTGTTCAAAATCTATTGTGGATGATTTAATAAGATTGCATTATTTTGACTCTTTTATCCCAGCAACTGTAAGACTTTTCTGCATTTTCACAGTTCCTTTATTAACTGTGATATATGTGTGTGTATATATATATATATATAATTTTATACTTTCTTCATTATGAAAATATTACTATAAAATTATTAAACAACAAGCATCCGCTGCTTTTCAAAAGTTCCCATTATGCCATTTCACTTTTACAAAAATCTACATTAGTAGCTGTTTTCAATAACCAAAAGAAACCTTAAGAGGATTTTTGCTTTCACTAAAGGTGAAAAGCAAAAACAGCATTCAGCATTTGTTTTGCAAGGAGCCATATCTGGCATGCTGCAGCCCATAGGGTTGCAGGGGTGTTGAACACAACTGAGCAACTGAACACAAACAATAATACAGAGGAAGCAGCCACCCAGAGAAGCGGGACTAGGGCAGCCAAGCTCTTTTCCTGGTAACTCTCAGCATCTCAGTATCACGCCACCACAGCTTTAATCTGTCTATGAGCATCTGTGTTTTACCTTGATCTATTTTGTGCCTCCATTAGCAAGATGTGTCCTAATGTAATTGCTTCTTCTCTTTACACCGTTTTGGCTTCTGAAAGCTTTCATAGGAACATTCTACCTTCAGACAGTGTGGGAAACCTGGACCATGATTTATACTCGTTCAGTGATTAAGATCTTTATTTATCATCAGTGATTTCTTCACAAAAACACAACTCTCACATACACAACCATGTGCTCACGCTCAGTCACTTCAGTTGTGTTCCACTCTTTGTGACCCTATGGACCAGCCTGCCAGGATCCTCTGCCCTGGGATTTTCCAGGCAAGAATACTGGAGTGGATTACCACGCCCTCCTCCAGGGGATCTTCCTGATCCAGGGAACAAACTCCCATCTCACACATCTCCTGAACTGCAGGTGGATTTTTTACCGCTGACCCACTGGGGAAGCCTTATATGACATTAAAGATTAAAAAGTTAATTTTTAGACTAGAATTAGATGATTAAAATACTCAGACATCAAGTAAACAAGAATATGCTTGTCACAAGTGGATTCAATCGCTAAGAAAAGTCCTTCAAATGTATATGTGCTCATATTTTGTTGAAATTTTAAAGACACTGTTGACAAGAAGCTCAAATTCCATCTTTCTATACCATTTATCTTAAAATCAATTCAATGATAAATATGAAGTGACTTTCTACTGGTTTTCAAATGATCCTTCAGTAGCAGAAGTTTTGGGGGGGTAAGGGGGATGGTAGGAAAACCTTCCTCACAATTGCAATGAATGAAACAGCTGAGGGTATCTCTGTTCCAGGGGATGGAGGCTGGGGACTGGCCCTATTTCTGCCCACCTGACCTCCCTCTTCTGTTGAGATAAACTCCAGTGTATCTGGAGTTGGAGGCATCAGTATCACTGATGTTGGAAGCGCCAGTATCACTGATGAGAATCACTGTATCTTTTGGAGTGAACAGTGAGTGGGTTTAAACAAAACGTCAATCAAAAGTCACCCACACTTGCTCACAGCCTTCCAGCAAGACACACGGCACACCAGTGAGCTGAGCACTAGTTGGAAACTATTTTCAGCCTATAAACAGTGTCCATTCTTTGAGACAGGAGAGACCATTCACCAAGCATTCTAGCTGCTCTCCCTACTTCCTGGCCCTTTGCCCTTATGCAAGCCATACTGTGACTCATCTAGAACAGCGACGGCCGCCACCCTCAGCTCAGGTAGGGCGAAGTCCCCGCGAGATCCCGTAGCCTCCTAACCATCTGTGACGGCCACCAAGAAGGCCTGCGCCAAAGGGTCTGTTCACAACATGGCGGCACTTTCATCAGCTGGCTCCCTGGTGCCCACAGGAATCAGGGCCCAAACCAGCCCAAGATGTTTGTTACACATTTGCTTCAACTCTTCAAACAGAGGAATGATCTTCTCTCCTAATTAAACTCTCTTATTCTTCCACTACTTTTTGACAGTGTGACACAGACTGATAATCAGCCATCTATCTAGTAGAACTTTTCAAGAATGTGCCTGACCTAACCATTTATATTGGAGTCACTCTATCTCCTTCTCCAAGTGCTGTACAAATTCTCTATTTTTCAATGTTCATATATATTACTGCCTATAGGGCTTGGACTTTCCTGGTAGCTCCGTGGCTAAAGAATCCACCTGCAATGCAGGAGACCCCAGTTTGATTCCTGGGTTGGGAAGATCCACTGGAGAAGGGATAGGCTACCCACTCCAGTATTCTTGGGTTTCCCTTGTGGCTCAGTTGGTAAAGAATCTGCCTACAATGCCGGAGACCTGTCTTTGATCCCTGGGTTGGGAAGATCCCCTGGAGAAGGGAACAGCTACCCACTCCAGTATTCTGACCTGAGAATTCCATGGACTGTATAGTCCATGGGGTCACAAAGAGTCAGACATGACTGAGCAACTTTCACTATATAGGTCTTAATAGAAATTGATTTTTTTTAATCTAAAAGAACACTTTGAAGAATCAATGACTAATGAAATCATTCAACAAACATGTATTGAACAATTCCTGAAACATGGTAGGTTGTCATTCGGTATCTGTCATAAATTAATGAAAAAAAGTGAGACATGATTTGGGCCTTGTGAATATATAAATATACATTGTGAATACAGATGTATATATTATGTGAATACATATGCATATATAACATATATATATATCTTTTGTAAATATTTTACTCTAGAGATATAGAAAGAATCTGAGACTGTTCATGGGAATATTTCTAAAATTATATTATTAAAATGATTTTTCTTCTGTGCTATGAGAGGTGGAGGGAGAGAAAAATATAACAGTTGTCATTCTATGTTCAGGAAAAGATATGCAGTATGTTTGCATTTAAAATTTTCATAGAATCAGAGAATATTTTGTCTGATTGCTTAAACCAGAGCAGAAAAGTGTTTCTTCTAGTGCTTTACCAATTCTATCTTCCTAAGAAGGGTGAACCAGATGAGCAGTGGTCAACAAGGCCTTCCTTCACTCTTCTGAAGGATCTCAGCATTAGAGGATGACAAAAGTGTCACCCTCCCATTTCAGGTGCAGACTTAGGGGGGAAGGATCACACAGGAGATGGTCAACGCGGGTTAGACCACAGGACACCTGCTGCCCAATTTGCTCTACTTTCTGGGCCAGCAGGACAGAGTTAAACAACCACTGCAGCCATGACTTTCCAACTGTACAAGGGAAAGGGCCAGTTTTTTCTTTTTTTCTTATCTATTAATAAGCTTTAAAAGGTACATTAAAATTAATATTTTTTAAATAAACACATTTAAAATGTAAATATGTTTACATTTTAAAAATTTAACCTAAAATCACTCTGCCAAATGACTATGAAGTCTTCAAGCCTGGTTCTCACTTTTGGCCCTGACTCACCTGGACTGAGAATTTGAGCTGTGTGTCCCAGCTCCACCCCGGCCACATCACATGCTGAAAAGTTGATTCAAGAATCCCAAATCAGACCTTAAATGTGAGAACAGGATATGCCGTAAAATACAGTTGATCCTCACTATCCAAGAATTCTACACTTGAGAATTCATCTACTGATATTTTTGTAATCCCAAGATCAACTTGGGTCAACCAACGCTCACACATATCCAGTTGAGGTCTTATAATACAAGGCTCCATCTTCTTTGTCTCAAGTCTCTTAACTATAAACTAGTATATGTTTTTCACATTCTATTTATTTGACACGTTTTTCACATTTGCGTGCATTTTGTGGGTGATTTCATTGTTTAAAATGGCCCCAAGCACAGCGCTGAAGTACTGCCCAATGTCCCTGATCAGGCACAGGAAGGTTACAACGTGCCTTAGGGAGGAAACAGGCATGCTGGAGAACCTTAGTCCAAGCATGAGTTACAATGCTATCAGTGTGCGTTGTTCAATGTTCATGAATCAACAATATATGCTGGAGTATCCTTAAACAGAAACACACTAAAAACACACTTAAAACAAATGTATGTATTGATCGCTTGATGAAAATGCTATGACCAGTCATTGACAGGGCCCAAGTCTGTATTTCTTTTAAGAACAATGTTACAGTATTAGCTAATTCAATGCTTTTTGGTGACTTTATAGAATGTAACTACCATGAATAACGAGAACTAACTGCATATACAACTCTTTCCTTAAATGACTGTGACAGAGTCATTTTTTTTCAAGCCACATCAGAAGCTGTTTAAAACTGTAGTTTAAAAATAAACGTATATGTTAATCCTTCATGAGTTGGAAACAAAAATTTTTAAAAAATATATTGTCTGAGGATAGACCAAGTTTAAAATCCTTTTAGACTTAACTATACTAATTCTTTAATTCACTTAAGAAACACAAAATACAAAAACCAAAAATGTCTGGCAGAATTTTAGGACTATACTGTCAAAGAAAGATAGCGTCTAAATTTAGGCTTCATTCTCGTCACCAAAAATAAATCAACAGAGTATCTCCATGCATACTTATGAAGCTGAGACATTTATTTGGATTCCTTCTATAAAATAAATATTTCAGTTGCTTACAGAACAGAGACTGTAAATTTTTTTACAAAGCATACACATATTACATAGAAATCAGTTCGTCAAAGTGTCTTCTAAGAATAGATTTCTATACACCAACAGTGGCTGATATATTCTCTTAAGACACTTTGAGAAACTGATTTGTATTCTGATAGCCCTGATAGCTCAGTTGGTAAAGAATCTGCCTGCAATGCAGGAGACCCTGGTTTGATTCCTGGGTCAGGAAGATCCAATGGAGGAGGAATAGGCTACCCACTCCAGTATTCTTGGGCATCCCTTGTGGCTCAGCTGGTAAAGAATCTGCCTGCAATGTGGGAGACCTGGGTTGGATCCCTGGGTTGGGAAGACCCCATGGAGAAGGGAAAGGCTACCCACTTCAGGATTCTGGCCTGGAGAATTCCATGGACTGTAGTCCATGAGGTTGCAATGAGTTGCACACGACTGAGCGACTTTCACTTTCACTTTTGAGGTAAGGCTTGGACCTCAGGCTTTATAAATTAAGCAAACAGGGCCTTTTCCAGTGGCTCAGTGGTAAAGAATCTGTCTGCTAATGCAGGAGACATGGGTTCAATCCCTGGTCCGGGAAGATCCCACATGCCTCAGGGCAACTAAGCCCATGCACCACAACTACCAAGCTACAGCAGCAATTGCAGAAGCCTGATACTCAGCCTGCGCTCTGCAGTAAGAGAAGCCCCACAAGGAGAAACCCACGCGCCGAAGCCAAGGGCGGCCCCCATGCTTCACAAGCAGAGAACAGCCTGTGCGGCAATGGAGACCCAGCACAGCCCAAAATAAGAGAAAGAAAGAAAGTTGTTTTAAAAATAAAATAAGCAAACAGTAATTCAAAATACAGTAAGGTCACAGGAGGTCAGCACAGAGCAGAATAGCTGTTAGTTGATACAATTAATTAATCTGGATTAATTCTTGAGTAGTTAAATATTCTTGCTTATTTGGAAAATCTAAAAAAGGTGTAAATAATCAAATAAACAAACCCAATCTGGCATGCGGATTATTGGACAAAAACATTATTTTAATCATTAAAGAAAAGCAATTAACTTCTGTAACTAGTATGAACAAAATGCAAAAGCCAATGTCTTTACATTTTGTTATGTCAAGTATAAGTAAAGCTTGCAGCCTGCTAAGGCACTGTTTTCTTTAAGCAAGTGTATCCTGCACAATGTGACCTAGCAAGCTGGTGGGAACAGTTTCTGAGGTTTGAACTTCACCTGCAGTTACTGAGGACAAAGGACTTCAAAGACTCTCATGTCACAAATGTTCAGGAGACAGGAGCAGGCAACAGAAGCAAAATCATTTGATGATATAAATTTAGAGAACGACATTAATTATAGGAGAGGCTACAGAAATATTTTAAATGAGCTACCTCATTTCCATAAAATAATTTAGTCAAGGATGTAAACCAACAAATGAAAAATGTGTTACGTTCTTGTCACTACTGTACTGTATTCATATTCATATTTTTGAGATTCATCTCAAAGTGAGATAAAATGGGGCAAAAAAGAAGAGACAGTTTCCCATTTGTATCGTTTATGAGCTTTAATCTTATAAATTACACATTAATAGGCTTTTAAAAAATAAGAGCACAGTCTATAAGCTATTACTGAAAAATTAAACTTCGTAGTTCATCTTTAAAATAGAGAATACCATTTTAAGGTAGGTTATCACTACCATTAAATACATTTTACTATTTCTATTAATATGTGATTAATAACAATCCATTCAGCTAAATTAGTACATCAACAAATATGTAACATCTCATTAGTTCAGATGCTAAAGAATTAAATGAGTTTTAAGTGTGCCAACTTATTAATAACTCTTGAGGTGGACCTGCTCCCTCTTGATTTTTGTCTAAATTTATTAGGGGGTTTGATGATTAAATTAAGATCAGGTCATTACCACATACTCACATGAGACTCAACAGATGCAAATGAAATGTTTAATCACATTAGTGTCATCCTTCATTCAAAATACTTTGTGAATTTTAAGCATTTCCTTAAATTATTTTTATATCTCTACTTAAGAGTGTTAAATACCTTTTCTTCTCATGGGAAGATATTACAATTCCATGTTGACAGATATTATAGATAGCAAAGCATATTTCCTTTTTTTACGACAATGTGCCAAAGTTAATGAAGAAATTACCTGGAGAAGAACTCTTTAACTTATATATGTTAACTTTTACTAATGGGTATCAGTATCAGTTCAGTTGCTCAGTCATGTCTGACTCTTTGCGAACCCATGGACTGCAGCAGGCCAGGCCTCCCTGTCCATCACGAACTCCCAGAGCCTGCTCAAACTCATGTCCATTGAGTCAGTGATGCCATCCAACCATCTCATCCTCTGTTGTCCCCTTCTCCCATCTTCAACCTTTCCCAGGATCAGGGTCTTTACCAAAGAGTCAGTTCTTCGCATCAGGTGGCCAAAGTATTGGAGCTTCAGCTTCAGCACCAGTCCTTCCAATGAATATTCAGGACTGATCTCCTTTAGGATGAACTGGTTAGATCTCCTTGCAGTCCAAGGGACTCTCAAGAGTCTTCTCCAACACCACAGTTCAAAAGCATCAACTCTTCAGCGCTCAGCTTTCTTTATGGTCCAACTCACATCCACACATGACCACTGGAAAAACCAAAGCTTTGACCGGACGGACCTTTGTGGCAAAGGAATGGCTCAGATTTTCAATATGCTTTCGGTTGGTCATAGCTGTTCTTCCAAGGAGCAAATGTCTTTTGATTTCATGGCTGCAATCACCATCTGCATCTTTAATTTCAAGGCTGCAGCTGTCATTTTGGAGCCCAAGAAAACTGTCACTGTTTTCACTGTTTCCCCATCTATTTTCCATGAAGTGATGGGACCGGATGCCATGATCTTAACTTTTTGAATGGTGAGTTTTAAGCCAGCTTTTTCACTCTCCTCTTTCACTTTCATCAAGAGGCTCTTTAGTTCCTCTTTGCTTTCTGCCATAAGAGTAGTGCTATCTGCATATCTGAGGTTACTGATATTTCTCCCTGCAATTCTGATTCCAGCTTGTGCTTCATCCAGCCTGACATTTCACATGAGGTACTCTGCATATACATTAAATAAGTAGGGTGACAACATACAGCCTTGAGATACTCCTTTCCCAATTTCTTCCAAAGAGCTCACAATTAAATCTCTAAAAATGGAGTGGGTAGCCATTCGCTTCTCCAGGGGATCTTCCAGACCCAAGGATCAAGCCTAAGTCTTCTACATTGCAGGTGGATTCTTTACTGTCTGAGACACCAGGGAAGCCCTTACAAATGCATTATGGTGGGCATGTTACAGAAACACATCTGCAGTGAGATGCAAGTGGAGTAAAACACTGTACTCCTCTAGTCCCCAGAATCCTGCAAAACTTGCTTCTGTATTGACTATTATGTATCAACTGACTCAGTATGTGCGTTATATACTGAGGGCAAGGTATGGAAGTCTCATTCAATAATTATTCCAGCTAGCACTGTTAAATGCACTACATGCTGTTAGACTGTAAGGAAGTAAATAAGTGTTAGTTGCTCAGTCGTGCCTGATTCTTTGCAAGCCCATGGAATGCAGTCCACCAGGCTCTTGTGTCTATGAGATTTTCCAGGTAAGGATACTGGAGTGGGTTGCCATTTCCTTCTCCAGGGGATCTTCCTGACTCAGGGATCGAACCCAGGTCTCCTGCACTGCAGGCAGATTCTTTACCGACCCCCACTTATATTATCCCATCTTCTCTGGATTACTCCAGAACTCTTTAGTGAATTCCATTCTCACATTTTTAACTGGGACCCTTCTGGATAAAACTGTCCATTATGAAATCAATATTCCTGCCCCTCTCTCCCACTAACTAATCCCTTGTTCTTTGTTTATTCTATTTTTGTTTATAGCACCACAGGTTGCTAGGACAGACTTCCTGCATTTGTTTTTCAGTTAAACCCTTCCCTACCTCCTAACATAATCACTGAGCGGACTAAACATTCACGAAATAGTTTAGCAAAAATGAAGCTAACAAAATATCTAAATTGGATATGTACCAAAAATATAGCTTAGAGTTGAAATCTATACCATGATCTGGCAAATCTATTCCTACAACTGAAAGAGCATCAGGCAACTGAAGAAAAATAAGTAGTTGAAATGACATGAAACCAAAAACATCTGCACAGAAAAGAAAACAATCTCTGACACCAGAGACTCCAGTAGGATGACCCTGTCTCTACAGTCCTCGAGACTGATGCTCTCACCTGAAATGAACCTGTGAAACCTGCATCCACACTTGAGACTTGATGGGATCCCCCCAAAGATGAAAGATCTTCGAACCTTTATTTCAAATAGCATTGTCACCACTGGGTTATCACGCAGTCTACAAAACACAGCGGGACACAGTCATCACTCCGCCACTCCCATCTTTAACATGATACTATCATAACACTATTCCCATGCCACAGGCAGCCTGTTTGGAAGGCTGCCACGCAAACAGCTTCAGTGATGGGATCATTAAGAAAGACTCATGTCCTCAGGACCTCCACTGACTTGTTCCACGGGTCCCCTCCTGAGTCCCCCGTCTCACTGCGCCTGCATGCAGAAGCTGATCTGCATGGACTAGAGAGCAAGATCCTATGCTTCCAGCTGGTTCCAGCTGGGTTCTGACAGAGCAAAGTTCCACGAGATATGGGAGGGGGGCTTGTAGCGTGTGTCCCCTCACTCGCCACTCAGGCATCAGCAGGCACCGCCGGCCCCTCTCGAGGCCACTCCCTTGGGTGGCCCCTCTGTCACCTTCAGCTCCCATCTGGCCATCAGTCCCTTCTCCCGTTCTTCGTGCCTGGACATGGCAGAGGCTCACTCTTGCTCTCTCTCCTGGCTTTTGTGGTTTCCCTTACCCTCTCCATCACCCATCTCATCTACAGTAAGATTCTTCTCACTCCTTCTGAGAGGGCCATCTTTTTCCTCTGGGAACCCGAAATAACAAACTGACAGTTTTGTGTAGTTTTCCAAGAAACCCCTGCTGCTGTCTCATTCTTGAGAAAATAAAATAAGAATTCATGAGTTCTCAGATACTTGTATTCCTTATGAGACAAAGAGTTTAGGAACATCTGGAAAATGTCTTGCTCTTGTATATATTTTTTCCATATGAAAAAATTCACATATGTGCATATATCTAGGAAAAAAATTATCCCTATGTGTTAAGGAAAAATTAATCAAAACATTGTAAAACTCTTTTACAATCTATATATGGATCGAATACTAGAGTCATGAGAAACTACCTGTGAAGAACTGAATTTAAAATGTCAGGTACCAGCAAAAATGCTAATATGTTAACGCCTGTTGAGTAGAGATGGAAGGTCAGTATTTATAAAGCAGAATGGAGACAAAGTTTCTCAAGTGGACAGCAAGACAAGAATAGCTGTCACATACTTACTAGATGAGCTGATATGTCTAAAGGAAGACAATTAATTTTCAAGCAGATATACAACTCATTATGGTACCAGTAAGTGCTTTCCTGGTGGCTCAAATGGTAAAGAATCTGCCCACAACGCGGGAGACCCTGGTTCAATCCCTGGGTTGGGAAGATTCCCCTAGAGAAAAGAAAGGCTATCTACTCCAGTATTCTTGCCTGGAGAACTCCATGGATAGAGGAGGAGCCTGGCGGGCTATAGTCCATGGGGTCACAAAGAGTTGGACACGAGGGAGCGACTAACACTTTCACTTTTCATGATACCAGTAAGACCCAAGCCTCCTTAGTTTTGGGAACATAATTTCAGGTAAAGCTAGGGCAGTTTAAACCAGGGCTCACCTAGGGACGTGTCCAATGCAATGCTCAGCAGCGCAGCAAACAATGAATTTCTCTCTTCAAAATTTTAAATGATTTGCAAATAATTCTGTGATAAATGCTTTCTGTTTTTTTTCTTTGTTTTATACTTCCAATTTCAAAGTAGCGTATGTTTTACTATCTCATTATCGACAAGTCACAAAATACTAAGAAGGAATTTGTAATCAGTACGATTACATTTCCACAGGGTCTAACTGTAATGCTTTGTTTTCACTTTATGTCTTGTAAACTAGTTACTCTGTAAGATCGATACTTCTGGTTTTCCAGGTTTCCCAGTGAAAATAAGATTCCAATATTATCTTCTACTTAACCACAGTCTCCTTTTTTCTAAGATGATCGTATATGTTATACAATTACCTTTTTATGTTGTACTAATGCAGATTAAAATATTGAGGTATACATTGCTATTCATTAGCTATATTATTTCTTCAGTAGTGATTTGTTGACTTTTTCTTAATTTGTAAAAATCAACACAAATGTGCCCACCTGGAACTCAAAGTTAAACATCTAGCCCAGGATTTATTTAGAAACTTTGATAATATATAAATTTTATACAAGATAACATTTTTTTCAAATATGTAGAATAGATAATCGATGTTTAATCAAACAGCACACTCTGTCGCACATTTTGATTTGGTTCAAGTTTTTAAAAAATATCATTGGCTGTAGTATTTCTGAAGAGAGTAGTTTAGTTTTATTATTGGCGAAAATTACAAGAGAACATTAATTTTTATTTTTGACAAAAGTTATCCCAGCTCTGGATACACAGATTGGAAAACATTTCATTGGGAAATGTGTGGAACTATTTTAGTTATGCTATGTCGAAAGATTTTCTTGCCCAAGAAGCAAAAGGCAGTTTCAAAGGGAGTTATGTGTTGGTTTAAAAATGAAAAATGGCATTAAAAAGATTTTTGACACATTTTCTAACAAATAGGGTTTTGAAATATATTAAATCTTATTGAAACCATACCAAGAGTCAAATCAAATGTCTCACAGGGAAACAGTTTATTTTAAAGATCCAAGCACATATTTTCTGGATGAGCCTAAATAAAATAAATGTTTATCCTATGTATTAGAATAAAGTGAAAAGTGAAAGTTGCTCAGTCTGTATCCGACTCTTTGCAACCCCATGGACTATACAGTCCATGGAATTCTCCAGGTCAGAATACTGGAGTGAGTAGTCTTTCTCTTCTCCACGGTATTAGAATAGAGCAGCCTGAATTGGCTATTTATCTCAAAATTCAGCACCAGATTATTTATCAAATGATTTTGTGCTTCTCTAATACAGTCGCTTCTTTAGTCATGCACACACAATTATACAGTCTCCAAGAAAAGAGAGAGAAGAGAATGCATATGTGCCTGCATGAGAGACAAGAGACAAAGGAAGAAGCCCCAGGCTCACACACACCTGAACTCACATAACGAAGGCTAGATTATGGAGGGTTTAAAAAATAATTTTGCAATGGACTTCCCTGGTGGCTCAGATGGTAAAGCTTCTACCCGTAATGCAGGAGACCCAGGTTCGATCCCTGGGTCGGGAAGATCCCGTGGAGAAGGAAATGGCAACCCACTCCAGTATTCTTGCCTGGAGAATCCCATGGACAGAGGAGCCTGGTGGGCTATAGTCCATGGGGTCACAAAGAGTCAGAGACAACTGAGCTACTTCCCTTCCTTCCTGAAAAATCCTACGGCAGTGAAGCTTTTTCTATGGTTTTCCTTCTTTCAACAGGAAGGATAATACTACCTGAAATAAAGGGTCATTGAGTCTGAAGGATGGTTTTCTTGAATCTTCACTGAGTCTCAACAGCTTAGGTATGTTGGGAAGGAAAAAATACTCATTTTCAAAAGCTCATTTTACACTGAAAAGCAAAGCATTAAGCCATTTCTGGAGGATAAGGAGGCTAAATATACATAGGTTATTACTACTGACAGGAAGGTACCCTCTGCGTTGGGAGGAAGAAAGGAAACAGGGACAAAAAAACAGGGCAGGAATCCAGAATCCACAGCCTTGTTTCCCTCAGACTTCCATTAGGTGTGAACTTCAAGAGGGCTGGTGACAGTGAGCCCAGAAACAGTGAACAGGAGCTATAGGCAAGAGGAACATGTGTATATCCTGGTTCCATCTGTAACCCTGCAGAGGTCTCCATAGTAAGCTACGTGGCCAAAGTGATCTCCAGCCACTATGAAGGTCAAGAAACGACCCGAAGAGATACTTTAATACCTTTTTCCTTTGTTGTTGTTGTTAAGTCGCTGTCATGCCCAACTCTTTGCAACCCCATGGACTGTAGCCCAACAGGCTCCTCTGTCCATAGGATTTCCCAGGCAAGAATACTGGAGTGGGTTGCCATTTCTTTCTCCAGGGGATCTTCCCAACCCAGGGATTGAAACTGCATCTCCTGCATTGTATTCTTTACCACTGAACTACCAGGGAAGCCTGCTGCTTTAGTCACTCAACCTTTAAACTTTTAACTAAAAATAGCTTTATAATTAAAGTTATATTTAGGGTTGCCAGATTTCGCAAATAAAAATACAAACATTGCATAACAGTTATACTAAAAAAAAATTCATTGTTTACTTGAAATTCAAACTTAATTGTGTATCCTACACTCTATTTGACAAGTATCTTTGTAATTAAATGGCAAGTTGAAACTCTTAAACTTGGGAAGCAAGATTAGTTTCATAAAATATAGAATGCTAATCTTTCCACCTAAGTCTGTACTGGTGAAATTTTTATTGTACTATATGAGGTAAATATAAAACGTGCTTTCCCTCTGATGTACAGGTTAACACTGCTGTAAAACAAAAGAAGTAAATGCCAGCAATTATCTTTGAAGGGGTTTCAAACAGTGTTGAGATTCTCAACACAGATCAGAACAGGGCAGATAAAATAACCTACTCTTGGAATTCTTTGTTTCTTATTAAGGAGTTCTTGAAATAGATAAGGTGTTAGCCTTTAGACCAGGCATTTTTAACTGAGAAAGGGAAAAAAATGTTTCTTTGAAGAAATAGGGAGGTCAGACATGTGTGGGTTTTCCCCAAATAGGAGGAAATGGAAAAGACGACAAAGAGAAAAGCGTTCCAGAAATAACTGAAGAGTCTTTTTCCTCCTGACCTGAGTGAGGAGTAGGAGGAGAAGTCCCAGAAACTGGGGAGGAGGGGAAGGACCAGGTCGATTCCAAGGCCAGTCATTGAGGGAGCCCAGGCCGGAATTTCACCGAGACCTGAATCCCAGAGGCAGGACTATGACCTGCCTCCTTTTCTTCTGAGGAGAGTGGGTCCCAGGGGGGACCGTCAGCCTGGGGAGGAGGGCAGCACCCCAGAAGGGATGAGGAAGCTGCATGCAGCGAGCATGCCGCTTCCCTGGGGAGGGCGTCAGGCTTGGAACTCAGCCCAGGTCACTAGGCAGGCCCCACGTGTCTCTGCTTGTCTCCTGAGCTGCCGATGAAGGAACGCCCCAAGTGGTTTTCTGATACTGATTTCTGGCTTTTTCCATACAGGCATTGGAGGAATCATTTCTTAGGTGGGGTCATGCTTTGGTTTCCTTGTATGTAAAAGGGGGCCGTTTATGTCACCGAACTGGTAGCGTTGTTTGGGAAACTGATATGAGATAATGTGTGTAAAACACTGACCACAGTCTCTGCCTAATAAATACATGCAACCTGGTACAATAATAACTTGATGATTATTATTATCCTATAACAACACTGCAAGGTGAGTGCTGTGATGAAATGGAGGCAATATGAGGAAAAGACACTTGCCATGAAAAGGGGGTAGGACAGAATTCTCAGTATGAGCACACACAGGCAGATTTCAGGAGCTGCCTGCAAAGATTTGTTATTCCCTGGAATCAACCAAAACCTATTCTCTGTTTCAGATATCAAAAGTAAAATGCATTTATTCGATATTTACTGATTATAATTTTTTTTCAAACATGACAATACTGTAACAGCAGCTTCGGTGGTCGCCCTGATTCCCTTTTGTCCCCCCCCAACCCTCATCCACTTTCAACAGAGCAGCCAGCGATGTGTGGTCCTGTCGCTCAGTCGTGTCTGACTCTTTGCAGCCCCGTGGACTGCAGCCCACCAGGCTCCCCTGTCCATGGGATTCTCCAGACGAGAATACTGGAGTGGGCTGCCATGCCCTCCTCCAGGGAATCTTCCTGACCCAGAGAGGGAACCTGTGTCTCTTATGTCTCCTGCATTGGCAAGTGGGTTCTTTTACCACTAGCGCCACCTGGGAAGCCTCTAAAGTCAGTATAAATGATAGCAAACTTCAAGTTCCCACACAAACACTGCGTTTGCTTCAGCGGCAGCAGCATTGCCCTCAGATATATGGGACAGAAGAGACATCACCTTCAGAAACAACTTTCACACACCCTCCTTTGTCCCAAATATCCTAGAAGTTATAAAATCTTGATTAGTTTATTCTGAAGTATGCCATAGTTTCTCTCTTAGCTTTTGTTTCAACAAAGAAAATTCCCATTTTTATCCACAGTTGTGCTTGTCTCATGGCATCCCAGCTGTTCTCTACACCTACAGTTCCTTCCAGTCCATCATCCATGAACGACTTGAGAACATGCTCCAGTCCATCTTGTATGCAGTAGCAGTTAAATGGTTCAAACCTGTGACTATATCATAACATTATCTAAGCCTGAAACCTAAAATGACCAAAGATGTTATTGTATATTAGCTTAAACATGGACATTTAATGTCTTTAATTTTCTATTTCTGTATCCAGCCTCATCTCTATTTCTCATATACAATTATAATATCATAATAACATATGAAAAATAAATATGTGTGTTAGCCACTCAGTCACGTCCAACTCTTGGTGACCCCCTTGACTATAGCCCACCAAGCGCCTCTGTCCATGGGATTTCCCAAGCAAGAATACTGAAATGGGTTGCCATTTCCTTCTTCAGAGGACCTTCCTGACCCAGGGACTGAATCTACGTCTCCAGCATTGCAGGCAGATTCTCTACTGTCTGAGCTATCAGGGAATACACAGTATTTATAATACATACATGTATAATATATTCAAAATAACTATATATAATATATACACTCTATATATAGTTTCTACTGAAGGCATTCTGTATGATACAAAATGTAGTAGAAACCCATCTATTAAGTCACACATTCCTCAGGGATATGGAACATCCCTGGCGGCTCAGAGAGTAAAGAATCCACCTGCAATGTGGGAGACCCAGGTTTGATCCCTGGGTAGGGAAAAGCCCCTGGAGAAGGGAATGGCAAGCCACCCCAGCATTCTTGCCTGGAGAATGCCATGGACAGAGGAGCCTGGCGGGCTACAATTCACGGGGTCTCAAAGAGTTGGACACAACTGAGCAAGGAACAGTCCTCAAGGGTACAGACACTGTCCTTGACTTCTCATAGGACCTGGTTCATACCAGAGCATCAAATTTACTACCTGTGTTATCAATGTGCTGAGTTTAACTGAGTTTCAAATTCTAAGTACAACAAAATTTAATGGGAAAACCTGTTCAGTGACAAGTTTCTATTTGTTAAATAAGTATTCATAATTTGCTTCTTGAAATACAGAAGCCTCCTTTACGGTATACAAGGAATGTAATTCCACTGTAATGAGAAATATCAAATTCCCACCATTATATAATGGCAACTGGATACATAATACAAGTCAGGCAGTGATACATGAATCATGATAATCACTGAAGGAGGATAAATTGCGAATTAATAAGAGGCTCATAGTAAGAAACAAGGTAGATTTCTCATTTCATTTGAAAGTAATAAAATAACTTCAAAATTAAATCACTGCCTATCGCAGGCGTCAAGCTGTTCAGAAGTGCCAACTGTTTTTCCATGCTATTGCTCACAGTAAATTGGGGAGCCACCACACTCTTTACATAAATTTTGTAACTATATCACCTATCACTTCTAATACAGATATAGCAAGAACAATAACTGTTAATACCATGACTAGTGGTTAATATGTACTTGATAAAAATAACTAACATAAATGAAACAGGAAACAGTGTGCTCAGACTTTTGGTTATTTTTGGTATAGTAAGCTTTGATTATCTGGTGGAATACAGAATAATATTTTTTTTAAAGGGACCAACTTTTTCCGGTGTATAAGAGATATAAGAAATTAACTGACTTGATAATATCTAAAGAGCTTCCCTGGTGGCTCAGAGGTAAAGAATCTGCCTGCAGTGCAGGAGGCCCAGTTTTGATCCCTGGGTCAGGAAGATGCCCTGGAGAAGAGAATGGCAACCCACTCCAGACTTCTTGCCTAGAGAATCCCATGGTCAGGGGAGCCTGATGGGCTACAGTCGATGGGGTTGCAAAGGCTGGATGCAACTGAGCACACCTGTCAGGTGTGTCACTGGACAGCTTTCTAGAAAACACATGTAAACTATTAATTTATGCAATGTTATAAGTCAAACACAGATTCACTGATACTGACTAGGAGAGAAAACTCAGTGTTTCCTTCCGTTCAGTTCAGTCGCTCCATCATGTCCAACTCTTTGTGACGCCACGGACTACAGCATGCCAGGCCTCCCTGTCCATCACCAACTCCCAGAGTTTACCCAAACTCATGTCCATAAAGTCGGTGATGCCATCCAACCATCTCATCCTCTATCATCCCCTTCTCCTCCTGCCTTCAATCTTTCCCAGCATCAGGGTCTTTTCAAATGAGTCAGCTCTTCGCATCAGGTGGCCAAAGGACTGGAGTTTCAGCTTCAGCATCAGCCCTTCCAATGAACAGTCGGGACTGATCTCCTTTAGGATGGACTGATTGGATCTCCTCGCAGTCCGAGGGACTCTCAAGAGTCTTCTCCAACACCACAGTTCAAAAACATCAATTCTTCAGCGCTCAGCTTTCTTTATGGTCCAACTCTCACATCCATATATGACCACTGGAAAAACGATAACCTCGACTAGACGGACCTTTGCCAGCAAAGTAATGTCTCTGTTTAATACGCTGTCTAGGTTGGTCATAGTTTTTCTTCCAAGGAGCAAGCGTCTTTTAATTTCATGGCTGAAGTCACCATCTGCAGTTACTTTGGAGCCCCCAAAAAATAAAGTTTGTCACTGTTTCCACTGTTTCTCCATCTATTTGCCATGAAGGGATGGGACCAGATGCCATGATCTTACTTTTCTGTATTGAGTTTTATGCCAACTTTTTCACTCTCCTCTTTCACTTTCATCCAGAGGCTCTTTAGTTCTTCTTCAATTTCTGCCATAAGAGTGGTGTCATCTGTATATCTGAGGCTATTGATATTACTCCCGGCAATCTTGATTCCAGTTTGTTCTTCATCCCGCCTGGCATTTCTCATGATGTACTCTGCATATAAGTCAAATAAGCAGGGTGACAATATACAGCCTTGACATACTCCTTTTCATAGTTGGAACCAGTCTGTTGTTCCATGTCCAGTTCTAACTGCTGCTTCTTGACCTGCATACAGATTTCTCAAGAGGCAGATCAAGCGGTCTAGTACTCCCGTCTCTTTAAGAATTTTCCACAGTTTATTGTGATCCACACAGTCAAAGGCTTTGCCATAGTCAATAAAGCAGAAATAGATGTTTGTCTGGAACTCTTTTGCTTTTTCGGTGATCCAGCGGATGCTGGCAATTTGATCTCTGGTTCCCTGCCTTTTCTAGAACCAGCTGTTCACAGATTGCTGAAGCCCGGCTTGGAGAATTTTGAGCATTACTTTACTAGCGTGTGAGATGAGTGCAATTGTGCGGTAGTTAGAGTGTTCTTTGGCATTGCCTTTCTTTGGGGTTGGATTGAAAACTGATCTTTTCCAGTCCTGTCGCCACTGCTGAGTTTTCCAGATTTGCTGTGATATTGAGTGCAGTACTTTCACAGCACCATCTTTTAGGATTTGAAAAGCTCAATGGGAAATCCATCACCTCCACTAGCTTTGTTCATAGTGATGCTTCCTAAGGCCCACTTGATTGGCAGTGCTTCCTCAAGAAACCATGAATCAGTGTTGAAACTGCTCAGGTGTTTAGTGTGCTGCACTTCTATAACAGGACCACTTCACATTCCTGATTCAAGGCAAATTTTTCCTAATTCATTGCCAATTCTCACTCATGTTACGGTAACATGTTAAGGTAACCTATTTGCTTCCTTACATTCACATTCACCTTTTATAAACAGTCATCTGATCTTACATGAGTATCAATAACTTTAGACACTAATTTGTAATTTGCTGTTGCATATTACACCATCTTTTAACAGCTATAAAGAATACAGTATATTTTAATCATTCTTTCAAATATTTACTAATCTTATCCTCCTCTTTATAGCATTATTAAATAAGATAATGGTCTGACTAGCACTTTCCCTGCATTAAAATATGCAGACAGAATGCATCCTTGCCAAAAATAATATGAATAATAACCGGTAAGGTTAAAATGAGTTATCGTTTCTAAGATGTTGCTGCCTATCTTCAGCACCGAGTGCCTTCACGGTCTCCCCTTCTTCCTACTTAAGTAAAAAAGGGAAGGCAAAGGGGAATCTTTATTTCCCTTCGTATCAATATAAAGGTAACTTGGATCAACAGCCTACTCATCAGAAAAGAGTATTTCATCATGAACAGAAAGTCCTGCTTCCCATCTCTCTTTCTCTCTCTCTCTTCAATTTTTGTCCACACAGTATTACACTATGTATATGGCTAATTAATCATGAAACAAATTAGAGGATTCTCCCTTCTTCATCCTGCTTTCTGTTTTTGAAAAACTTTCAAAGACAGAAAAAATGTGTACAATTTTATTTTAAATTTAAGGGCCAAAAGAAAAATTCTATTAAGAACTTTGCTTATTCTTTTACAGTCATATCACAAAAATCCAAAAAGTAAATTCAGTTCCTTCTGTCCTAAATGAAGACAAAAGTTTATCAATATCTGCTTTCCATGATTTTGGTATTATTAGAAAACTTAAGGTCCTCTGCTCCAGGAGTGAAATCAAACATGCTGCACAACAAAATCAGTGAACTGGTTTCCAGTTCTGTGTGTGTGTGTGTGCATTTAATAATCAATTAAGTTATACTAAAATGCTACAAGTAAATATAAGTAATTTGATGAAATGAAAGTTACTTTGAAGTCCATGTGACGAGCAATTACCCTAAAAAGTATGGTCTGAAATTTAAGCATAGAGATTATTTCTGGTTTTGTTGTTCTTAGAAACAGATCCCTCAGGTCATGATTAGTTTTACATAATAATATTATACATCTTTAAAGACATTTCACAGTTTGCACTGTTTATTAATTCAGGCTGGCTCTGCTCAAAATTAGCCCAAACTGCAAATATTTTATGACAAATATAAGACAGCTACAGCATTTCAGTTACTGAATGGTATGGATTATGCTTCTGCAGTATCTTATAGATGGTTTTCCTTCATTAATTTGTCAGAGCAAAATTCTTCAAGAAACATCTCTGTCTTAGCCTGGAGATGATGAAAGAGAAGTATCAATATGCATTAGCTTCAGGCTCTCAAAATCTAACACAAAGCCCCATTTAAAAAAGTCAAACAGTTGTCATCAAACTTTCAAGATATAGATAACTCTGGGAATAGGTTTCCCCTTAAAGAATAGAAAAGTGGACCTTTAATACCTAAAATTCAAAAAGCAAAATAAACATATCACCTCCACTGTAATATATGCCATATTCACAATCTCCTGAGACAAGCTTTCAGCTAAAAAGTTTTTACAAAATACCAATCCCACATCAGGATAGGTGACAAATGATGGGAATTCACATTGATTAGATGATTTCTTTTCAGATGTGAGCCTATCATTATGCAAACATGTATGAAAACAACACTCATGAGGTTATTACACTCATTAAGTGTGCTACAATTACATTTGAAGCCCAGAACACACTGTGCACTTTAAAAATTGCCAAATCTTTAGATGGCTCAGATCTTTATTCTTTTATGCCCAGAGTTCAGAATGCTAGGAATACAAGATGAAGCACTTTAACAAAAAGCTGACAAAAGTCTATAGTAGATAATGTTTTCAAACAAAAGCAGCAGTAATTACAAAGATGGCAGTTTAAGTTGTATTCAGTGCCAATAAGATGCTGAGCCCTATCCTGGTGATACATACACACTAAGGAAGCTGTGGTACATATACACCATGGAATATTACTCAGCCGTTAAAAAAGAATTCATTTGAACCAGTCCTAATGAGATGGATGAAACTGGAGCCCATTATACAGAGTGAAGTAAGCCAGAAAGATAAAGAACATTACAGCATACTAACACATATATATGGAATTTAGAAAGATGGTAATGATAACCCTATATGCAAAACAGAAAAAGAGGCACAGAAATACAGAACAGACTTTTGAACTCTGTGGGAGAATGTGAGGGTGGGATATTTCAAAAGAACAGCATGTATACTATCTATGGTGAAACAGATCACCAGCCCAGGTGGGATGCATGAGACAAGTGCTCGGGCCTGGTGCACTGGGAAGACCCAGAGGAATCGGGTGGAGAGGGAGGTGGGAGGGGGGATCGGGATGGGGAATACGTGTAAATCCATGGCTGATTCATATCAATGTATGACAAAACCCACTGGAAAAAAAAAATAAAAATAAAATAAAATTAAAAAAAAAAAATAAAATAATAATAATTTAAAAAAAAAGAATAAAAAAAAAAAAAAAAAGAAAGAAATCTAAAGAGCGATCACGATGAAGATTGTAAGACAGACACACACATCCACACATGCACAGGGCAAGAAACAGGGAAAGAAAAACTATTCATAGCACATAAAACTGGGACGTGCTCCGTGAACTTCTTTATCAAGTATCTTATTCAGGCATAAGTTGGTTAAATGCTTCAGTTAAGTTTAACGAGAAAACTTCAGTATTTCATCTAATCAAACACATTCTTAAGAAGGAAGGGGAGCGAGTGAGGCCAATAGTAGGTAGCCACGCGGTACCTGCTGGGGGCTGACCAAATCTCGCGAGGAGTGGGAACGGAGGGAGAGTGGGTGTGGCGACAAAGACTACGTAATGCTGAGCCAAAGCCTAACTTGCAAGTACCAGTGCTGAAGATTCTGCAATAAAGGCAGAGCTGCCTGCCATCCCTTCAGGCTCAGAGAATGGAGAAGACAGGACAGTTCCTAATGGCTTGAGTTACTTGGGCACAGCACTAAAATAATTGCTCATGCTCCCAAGAGAAACCACCTTTCCGATGTTTAAATGCTATTAATCTGGATTTGTTGAATTCTGCACAGATTTGAAGGCTTCTATAATCTTCTAGCAGAAGGATTAATCACTTAATATCCTACATGAATGTTCTATAAAAACATTTTTTAAAAGCCAAAGCAATTCACCAAAGCTTTTAATAAAAATAAAAACCAGAAATCAAGCACAAATAGGATAGGAATTTTCTATCATTTACAAGAATGTGCTGAATAAATACACCTCTAAATATCCATGACATTTAGAATTTTTAATATCGGAATGGAAAGAAGCAATAATGTAATCAAAAATATTCATGGAAAGCTGGTGTTTGAGGATACGTTTTGTAAATATTCTTAACCATCATACCCAAGGGGAAGTTCCAGGACAGACAGACAGACAGACAGACACAGACACAGACACACACACACACAGACACAGACACACACACACACACACACACACAACCCCCCAGGTTAAAAAGACCAACAATGAGGCAGAAAGTGTTGCTACTTTGGGAATTCCAAAGTGAGCAGGGACTGGCTGGAGATGAGATTTGAAAAGACTGAAGTGGGATTTTAAAACAATAAAAATATGGAAAGAAGATAATACATTGTTTAGTATAGCTGTCACAATTCTACCAGTTGTTTACAAGTAAAAAATAACAGATTCAGTGGCTTAGTTAGAAAATCGTAAGTTCAAAAGTGTCAGTTAATATAAATTTCTCATACTGCCCATGAAAAGGTATGAATGATATCACATTTGATTACTATTTCAGATCTATTAATATATTTACATACAAATATAATGATCAAACCCACCTAGTATAAATGGCTTTACAGTATAAAGCCATTGTCTATTTCAGTTTTACATGCATAAAAACTTCTTAGTATCTTTCTAATTGGTATTTTATATAAATATATACTAATCAATGCATATGTTATGGATTATTATTACATTATTGATCTGCTATATTACTTTGACATATGTATCTTCTTATTATTGCATTATAACAGGATATAGTAATATCATTAGACCCATTTCTGGTGATGTTAAGTTTTATCATTTAAGTTGTGAATATTTTCTTTGCTATTTTTTCTCAGTGGTTGATGATGCCAGAGTAATTTAATTACTACTTTAGTAATTGTAAGAGAATATTTTTCTATTTCTGTCACTCATTTTGTGTTTTTATTGCTCATCCTTTGGTAAAGAAGAGTTTCTCTTCTCCCCAACACCCCTTATGTTATTTCTTTTTTTTTTTTTTTTTTCAGTTGGAGGCTAATTACTTTACAATATTGTAGTGGTTTTTGCCATACATTGACATGAATCAGCCATGGATTTACATGTGTTCCCCAGCCCGATCCCCCCTCCCACCTCCCTCCCCACCAGATCCCTCTGGGTCTTCCCAGTGTACCAGCCCCGAGCACTTGTCTCATGCATCCAACCTGAGCTGGTGATCTGTTTCAGCCTTGATAATATACATGTTTTAATGCTGTTCTCTCAAAACATCCCACCCTCGCCCTTATGTTATTTCTTGTGCCTGTAAGTAAGGATGGGCTTTAAGGCTTATGGGAAAATGGCTGGGCGACACATAGAAACAAGATGGAAGGGGCTGTCATGGGCCACATTAGGGTCAATTTAAGTATCAAAGTAATAATGAAAGGAATTGACTACAAACTGATTTTCTAAGGCTCCATAAATGATATTAGAGAAATAAAAGAAAGTCATTTTTAAACACAAATAACATACTAATAGGAAAGGAACTCCATTATATAATGACCTTTATCCATAGATACAACATCAAAGTAATGTTACATTCTTTAATAAAGTTATCTGAAATATATCGCTTTTTACAA